>NW_020529206.1:0-35356 GCF_003368295.1 Carassius auratus
ACAGCAAACAGCAAGACAACACCTCCATGACAGTTACTGTACTGGTGCAGGCATCAGGTTATTTAGGTACACGTGGTTAAGTTCAATTAGTCAATGTAGTTTAGCACATTGAGGATAGTTTAGACCATCTTGGAAATTGTTGTTTTATTCTGATTCATCAATCAAATTTGTGGTTAACTTTGTTTGGTTCTTCTAGGTTGTCTTACTTTACACGTATACCGTTAGTTTTCTAGTAATTTCATTTTCAATTAAATTAATTAACCTATCATGAAAGGAGCTCTCTGGCGGATATTAGGTGTTGCGAGTCAATCCTAATATCAGACCTTTGACCCTTGCAGGGTGTCTAGGCGTTTCACCTACTCAAGAAAGAGGGGAAGGAGAAGGATAGGTAAAAGAAGACCAAAACAAAACAATGCTGCTGTGGGTTTTCCTAGCATGGGTTACAACTACTATTGAGCTAGGATGTCAGGTGTTCTAGTGTGTCATGAACCTTAACTTAGTGTCAGGTGTTCTACCTATTGTGAGGATGGCTGCACGTTTCTTCATGGTGGGTATGTGTAACTTTGTTACACTAAAAGTTGGATATTCTACCTGTGGGAAGAATATGTTTGTTGAATGTGTTATCAGTAGATGTGTTTACCTCTGGGTGTAGGTAATGTTGTGTGTGATAATGGTGTAGTGCATGTGTGGTCAGATCTTTTCAGGTTTGTGTTGTCTCCCCCTTTTTCTAGCATTTCACTGAAGACTGGCTCTCTGCATCCTTGGCTTGGATGAGGGTGTGTCCATGGTCTAATGAGGGGTCAGTCCAGCAAGGCAGGAAGTTCTTTAGCAGACAGTCGGAGGCAGTTTGGCATGGCTGTGTGAATCTGGGTTGCAAAACTTTGTCTCCTATGTTGCATTCTTCTTGTGATGCCTTCTGGCTGTAGCAGACTTTCTGACCTTCTGTGCTCTGGTGGTTGCTGTTGCACAGACAGGGAATGTGGTTCTTGGAGTTGGAGTTAATTTGACAGTTTGTTAGTGACTGTGTTAGGTGTCTGAGGTGATGTCCTTTAGTACCTCAGATTTTTCATCAACAGTTGGCCGTGAAAGACTTGTTCGTTCTGGGTCGTTGTTGAACAGGTGCTTGTCATCTCTGATGTGGTGCACCAGGTGATCACTGGCCTTCCGTTCTGTCGCTGGTCACAGCGAGGATGACTCAGCTTTGTGGTCATATGCATGTAAATTGTCTTGAAAGAACTCTCTCAGTCGTTTCATGACTTGTTCCATGTCTTCTGATGGTAAGCTGTCATGTTCTTGTGCATACTCAGCACTGTGTGTGTCTGAGTGGTGCTGAGGTGGGTTTTGTTGTCGCTTACCCACACGAGTTGCTCTTGGATGAGTCAGGTGATTACCTTTGGATATCTGGTTAGGTTTCCAGATGTTCTTATCCTTTTGGTTTCTTGAGACGCGTGGCTGGTCCCATGGATTTTTCCAGCAGTTGGGCTGAAAGCGGTCGTGGATATGGGCGTCACGTTCTCTGTGCTCTTGATGGAAGACTCTGGTGTTGTGATGACACTGGGTGTCGTCCAGTGCAAGGCTTGAGTCTTTGTTGACAGAGTTCAAGAGTGTGGATGTTTTGTTACCTTTCTTTGAGGCCAACTTCTGCTTGTTACTGGCCTTCTGTGTTAGGTCACGCAACTGTTGGATGGTCATGGAGTTCGGACAGGCTATGACACCTAGATGGTGACTGACTCCAGGGTGCAGATTTCTTAGAAAGAGGCTTTTGAAGTTCACATCCTCTTCAAGGTCAGGCTTGTTGTGTGCACCAAAGTAGGCTTGTCGGAGTCGGTTGTAGTAAGCTTGTGGAGTCTCTTGACGACCTTGTTTGGTTTCCAAGGCAGTTAACAGTCCATGTTCAGACTCTGGGTCTGTAAACTCTTTAATCAGGACCTCACGAAGTCGCTGGTAGTTTGACTTAGTTTGACTGGGCTGTCCGATCTAGAAAGTTTCATACCTCGGGACTGAACGTGGCTCTAAGGAGGTATAACAGTCTCTGTCAGTCACATGAGGTCTCACTTCCAGATGAAATCCGATATCTCGCAGGTAAGCTTGGATGTCGGGACTCTCTGTGGAGTCCGGGTTGAACCTGCTGATGTTTTCAGACAGCATGTTGAGGTCTTTGATTGTCATCCCCGTGTGCAGCTCCAAGGTCTTGGATGGGAGGTTTTCTTTCGTTGGCAGGAAAGGGTTGTGTGGCGAAGGCAGGTGAGGTTTTGGGTTGTGGCCCTTCGCTCCTTTCGTCATATGCCAGTTCTTGGACGTGGGACTCTGCTCTGCTCAGCAGTGATGAGGCTAAGAGAGGTTTCTCTTTCCTTGGCTCTTGTTTGTGCTTGTAAGCATTTTGGAGTTCTTTTCTGACCATGTAGAGCTCATCGTTGGTATCGTCTAGTTTTTGGGTCAGATTGTCCGTTTTAGTTCTGTACCTTTCAAGGTGGTCTTTCAAAGCACTATTTTCAGAATTCTTGTTTCTGATGTCTATCTTGGCTTTCTCTAGTAGCTGTTCGGCATACTGGAGTCTGTTTACCAGGTCTTTCTGAGCAGCCGTTGCATGTTGCTGGTCGAGCTGAGCTGCTGCCAGGGCTGCTTGGAGCTTCATAACTTGTTCCGTTGTTTCCCGCTCCCTCTCGCTGGGTGCTTTGAGTTGAACTTTCACTTCCAGCTTGTCTATGCGACGTTGAGCACGTGTCAGCTCCTCTTGAAGGTGGGTGATGTGCTTGTCGCTCAGTTTCAGCTGGGTTGTGAAGGCATAGCTTAGTGAGCTCGTGATCTTGACTAGCTCCTCGTGGTTGTTGTTCTGGCTTGAATCTTGTGTCAGGAATCTTCTCAGGATTAGGATTATTATTAAAAATAATAACAGTTCAAATGTCTTTGGAGTGAGGCTGTCTGTCATGCCTCTCAGCCAAATGTTCACATCTTCCCCATGGGCAATGGGGTCTGCAGTCTGCGGCATGTTGGCACGCTGGGGAGAAGAGAGACTGACACAGATCTGTGTGGAGTAAAAGCCTATGTGTGGTGGGACAACTAAGTGTTGTATCAGTGATTGTGAACCACTAGTGAAATGTGGTGATGACTGTGTTGGTCTCAGGGTGTCTAAGTAGACTAGAGATGCGAAGACTTTGTCACTCTAATGAGGAAGAGGAAAAGAGAGACAGAGGTGAAAAACAAATTCAAATGACAAGCAAAATTTCTGTTTTTCAAATGAGGAAAATTATTTTTTTCCAATTAAATGTTATCAAAACGTAAACAATATTATTATATTTCTTGCTTTGGACAAAAGAATACAATAATAACTCTGATATCTCTTTACTTAGTCTGACAGGATTGACACCATACACCTTACAGTTGGACCGCTCACCAGGGAGTCAGCGAAGGCGACAGTTGCTCAACACGTATCTCTATTAAATTGATCTCAACGTTGGATGAGATGCTAAAACTTTTGCGTTTCCAAATGTAGGGAGGTTAGGAAGAACAAAGGAGAGGATGATTACAATCAAAATTCATAAGGATGATTCGTCGTCTTTGGCACGATTGTGTATTTAATTCACTTAGAATTGATTGATGGTTCTTAAATGTCCTACAAATGTAAAAAGAGAAAAGGAAAGTAAAGGAGAGAGAGGACGGAGATGGTAAGTCTCAGTAGCGGTTATCTCACTACAAGGAGAGCGTTGTGTTAATTGCTGCACAACCAAACAAACAAAATAAACTTTAAGTGAAAGTGGGTTGTCTTTCTAATTTATTTGAACTTGTAGTGAGGGATAACAATGTCTCCTTTTAGAGCTCAGGTGTTCCCTTCCGGGTCACGGGCGTCACTATGGCAACCAAAACACACTCGTAGTGTGTAACGTAGGTGAATTAACGTTAGCACATGAATCGTTGCATTGTTGCAAATACAGTTAAGCATGTTACATGAAATGTCGGTTCATTTCAACACTGTACAAATAACAACACCGCCTTTTAGTTGGTTTTGCGATGTGGCACTTAAACTCTCAGTTTGTATAGAGTTAAATTAATCTTAATTCAAATATAGCAGCTTTTGCTGTAGTTAGGGGGACACAGCGATAGCGACCTTCTGCAGATCTGAATCTCCGTGCCAGTTTCTCTGGACACAAACACAAAAAGGTTTCCTTCGCTGTTGGTACAGTTAAAATTTACTTGATCAAGCTTTTAGAACACTCCCATTCAAATTACTCTCAGACACACGCAGTGTTACGCGAGATTGCATTCACTTTGTGAACAGACACAAACGGGCAAACATTATTCTCTAATGTTTAACGTTAACTTAGGGGAGTCAAATATAAAATTTGATTCGGCAGTGGAACACGCACTGGCAATCAAACAATATGAAATATGAATACGGAGGCTCTGATAAATAGATTGAGGAACACGCTCAAAACTATTCTTTATTCACCGATATATATCCCTTTTGAAACACTAACAGTTTAGCTCCGTTCAGCAAACAGTGACTGAGATAGCGTTTGAGACACTGGAACATGCAGTAAACTCAAATCAGCTATAAAACAAGGCATTACACAAATGAGGAACACGCTCAATTTTAAACTACCAAAATAAAACTACCTTATTGTACGATCTCAGATGTTTACTTTTAAGTTCACTTACTGCTGTTAACAATAAAGAGACGGACTCGAGTTTAACTGTCTCCTCTGGCTGCTTTCATTCATTTGAGGGGGGGGCGCACGCTGCTTAAGTCATGCATCACACAAACACACACACACACACACACGTCTCGACTCAGCTTTCATCCGCAGCTAAATAAAAGATTAAATAACTTGGTTTATGCTCACAATTTAGATTAAACTGCCCGCATTCTCCACCAAACTGTAAGGGAAACAGGTCAATTTAGCTCAAAGGGAATCATTTAAGATTTTAAAGGGAATTTGAACAGAATCACTGTTTCACGGCTGGTCACTGAGACGCCCTGCGATTCAGTGAACGAGCCGTTTAACATCAAATCTGCGCTGGATATTAATATCCAAGCTATAGTGAAAACACTATCAATTGGCACAGTAACAAGATCGGCAGTTTAAGACATTAACTTGTAAGCACAAAACACAAGATACTTCTCTTTTCAATATGAATAAGGCTTTATTAGATAAATTTAAGACATATAAACTAATCTAACACATAAACGCACGCACTCACACATTCACACAAGTTGCAGGAAGATCGAAAGTTAGGAAAAGATGAGTTTAAGAGAATGGAAATATGGAATCCCAAGTTTACAGCAATATGTTAAATTGCATAGACATGTACAACCATCAATCAAGTAATTAGCCCTCGCATTGAGTTCCTCAGTGAGGTTAAAATTATATTAGATACACCAGCAAAGGTCACAGTCTGGAGGTAAAGTTACTTGCATCTCCTGTGAAGAAGGAGCCTCGGTGAAAGGGCTATCCCGAGGTCGTTGATTGGCTGGAAGTTCAGTCGCTGAAGTGACGTCTTGGGAAGCCCGTGGTTGTTGGGCGTTGGCTGAAAGTGCAGAGTCGTGTGCGCTTGTTGAAGTTGAACAGGCACCCGAGGTCAGGCGTCGAAGACTCGACGTTACCAAACTTAACTCAGAACACGAAACTCTCAAACGGAAAAGAAAAGAAATAAAGTTTGACGAGACTAGGTTGTGTTCCTTCTCATTGTGGCTAAGTAGCAGGCGTGCAGGCTGAAGCACGCTGAAACCGCGCTTAGCAGACACTAAAAGCAGACTAAACGCAGACTAAAAAGCTAAGATTTCATGGTGTCCAAAGTATTTAAAGAGGCCTGTTGGCCACACCTCAAATGTTGTCTTGACCAATCAGATATTGTCTTGGCTCGGGGGGGGATCATAAATCATTTGTTTATCTTACCAAGCATGTGGTCCGAATTTTAGGGATGGCTGACGCGAAACTTACGTTTCGACACAGTGTCGAGATCCCGAAGCGTAGATGTTTCGAAACACTGCTCCGAACTGTGATTCAAAACACCCATGTCACGTGACTATGGCTAAACGAAGCTTCTGCGCGTTTCATAAGTGTCTCGACCGACAGGTGGCACGCTTGCCGAGTCTGCGTTTGATTGACAGGGGCGGGAACAAACCACACAATCGCACATCTGTCTCAACTGCCACAAAGTTTAAAAGAGGAGTTAATGCACCTTCACCTCATGGGTTTTTGTGAGAGGAGAAAGATTTTGAGATAGCGTTTACGATTTATTGACATTTATAGTGTGATTTAGTTAGTTATATTTAGGTTACATTTAAGTTAAATATATTTACTGATAAACTAAAGACAGTGACAGATAGTTAGGATAGATATAGTGACACATTTATATAGGCTAAGTTAGATATTGACAGATAGCACAGTAGTTAGAGATATAGAATTTAGATAGATTCATATATATATAGATAGATAGATTTATAGATATATAAATTTATATATAGATTCATATATTAATATATATAGAGAGAGAGAGAGAGAGATTCATATATATATATATATATATACTTTCATAAATATATAGATTCATAGATAGATAGATAGATATAGACATTAATAGAATAGATAGAAATGGAGGCTCCACAGAAGAGATGCCGTAAATCTGTGGTGTGGGAGCATTTCCATTTGGAAACCCCAAATAAAGTGAGATGTATGTATTGTGATAGGCAGCTAGCCTACTTCAACAATACATCATCCATGATGCGCCATTTGAGGAGCACTCATCCTGCCATTTTGCAGTGTGCAGAGGATGGTAACATTCCCCCTGTACCTAGGCCTGCTACTGACACTGCTGGGCCATCTAAACAAGGTATACATTGTTTGATATAATATGTACTTCATGTAACACTGTTTAGAAAGTCCATAGTTTTAAATAGACTTAGGCTTGTGTCCACCAGCCTTACAACGTAACGTCAATCTTTTCCAAAACTCCCAATCATGTTGAAAACAGCTTCACTCTGAATATGTAAATGTAACATCTCACAAACTTAGTCACTGTATTACATAGATATTTTTATAGGCTTGAAGACAACATTTTGGTTTTCCTAATTGTTGTAATTAGGGCCCGAGCACCGATGGTGTGAGGACCCTATTGTATCTGCTTTGTTTATTATTATTATTATTATTTAGGGCTCAAGCCCAAAGGGCGAGAGGCCTATTGTTTTCCTTAGGATTATTTTTTATTATTATTATTATTATTTTTTTCCAACGTCTCGGGGGCTTTTGGGGCCCTTAACGTGCTTAAAAAGTCTTGAAAATTGGCACACAGATTGGAACCTGCGGCCATTAGGGCCGGGCAGAGACTGATACACGGGCGTGGCACAGGGGCTCTACAGCGCCCCCTGGAATATGGAGGGCCATATATCATACATTCTTGCTCGTAGACGTATGAAACTCGGTACACATATAAATCTCATCAATCCAAACAACTTTTGTATTGCATATCATAGGCTCCGCCCAACAGGAAGTTGGCTATTTAGGGTTTAGTATTCAAATTTTTCGTCAAAGTTGTGGGGGCTTTGGGGGTCCTTAACATACTCAAAAACTCTTGAAAATTTGCGCACACTTTGGAATCTGTGGCCTTTAGGAGCCTGCAGAGGCTGGGACCCGGGCGTGGCACAGGGGCTCTACGGCGCCCCCTGGAACACAGTCAGAAATGTTGATGTATAGCTCACACATACTTGCACATATTCATATGAAACTCAGTACACATATAGATCTCATCGTGCCGAACAACTTTCGTATTGCATGTCATAGGCTCCACCCAACAGGAAGTCAGCTATTTAGAGTTATGTAAAAAGCGCATGCTCTGGAATTTGAAATACTTGTCATAGGTTTTTTTCTCGATTGCCGCCAAACTCGGTCAACATGATCTCAAGACACTGGGGATGAAAAATTGCCAGGGGATTTTTGATATCTCGAACGGTTTGCTCGTGGCGAGGCGTTGAAATTATGGCGAGAAATTAGAAACAGGAAGTGTCTAATACCATCCACATACATTTCCTGATTTTAATCAAACTTCATCAGATTATTCGTTGTATGATGTCGATCGCATATATGTGACTATTAGGAGTCAAAGTTATAGCGCCACCAACTGGCAGAAGGAAGTGTGTCATTTTCAAAATGATTTGAATTCAGCATCTTATTATTACTCGATTTGCTTCAAACTTCATCAGAATAATGTTAAAACACAGCTGATATAAATCTGCAAGGGGGATATTGATATCTAAAAAATTGTTGCCGTGGCAACATGTCAAACTGGAATACTTCTCAGGTGATTTTGAGGCATATAACATGCTTAGAATTTCACAAAACTCTGAACACACATCAGTATTAGTGACAGCTAGACACTGGCAAAAGTTCATAAGAGGGCGTGGAATAGGCACTCTATAGCGCCACCTTTTGTCAAAAGTGGGGGGGTTAGTTTTAGCTACAGACACCAAACTCAGTACAAAAATTGTTCTTATCAAGACGGACAACTTTCTAATTCACAGTCATCAGCTACGACCAACAGGAAGTCGGCTATTTTGATTTGAATGTGGATTATTTTTTACATTTAGCCGTGAATTAATGCATACTGCTCAGAGGAGAGTAACACTATACACACCAAACTTAGTCTACATGTTGAAAAAACATTGAGGAACTTAAATTGTGAATGGGTTTTGGATAGCTTGGATGGTTTTGTCGTGGTGATTTTTTTAAATGACAATAAAGATGGAATTATTAATTTTCCTGCATTTTTAAATTCCAAACACTTCAAAACCTTTTTTCATACAGAAAAAAAGTTATTCTGAGTAAATATGCATAGTTTCATGACTTTACAACACTGTATGGATAACAGAAAATTAAAAAACTGTCAGACATCTCATCTCACTCTGTCCATCTGTTTGAGTGTGTGTGCTTAGACTTCCATTGTCTGAGAGAAATAGCGCCCCTACAGGTTCAGTTACCGGACTAAAAAAGGGAGGAGACTGTCTTTTGGTTTCGATTTTAAATCGGTTAAAATACAAATAAATACTTGGATTTAATTCACAGTGACAAGCTAAACCAACATATATGATTATTATCAGGTCAGGGCTCATTAATAATTGATGTGTGGTCAGTGATACGTGAGAAACACGAGAGATGAATCACCGCTCTGAGCAGGAGCGTGTGGAATGATGAGCTCAGAAAAAAATAGTTTATTCTTGTTTTATAGCTATTAAAAATAAAGTATTGCAGCGATATCACACAATTCACCAATTAGAGCACACCAAGAGCTAAATTAAGATGTTTTTGAACTGTTTGTGTGAAAATGAAATATTTGCGGCTGCCTATCTGAAATCACTGCCTCCGATCAGCGCGCACAGTGTCTCAGAGCTCAAAACAAACGAATTTATTCTTGTTTAAGAGCTTTTTAAAATAAATTATTGCCATAAATGCACACAATATATCCATTATAACACAACACGAGCTAAATGCAGGTGTTTGTGACCCGTTTAAGTGTGCAAGACTATTTGAAAGCGCGTCTGGCAGAATAACATATCTCTCGAGCTGCAGGTTTCTGCCTTTCGTCGTAAGAACGAACACATCACGGACAAGATTATTTCAAAATACATAATAGCTTGGCTAATATAAACGAAAACAGCCACGTGATAAACTGTTGAGAATTAAATCTGAAGTGGATCTACTGGATTTTAATATTAAGTGACCACATATACCAGCTGCTTCTGTCTTCAATTTTAATCTATATAAAAAAATTAAACTCATTCATCCTGGCTGCTTTTTTAATGTGTGTACGTATTTATTTATTATTTTGCTCTAACAAGACTTAATCTATATTTAATTAAATCAATTACATTTTATTTTACATTTGATTTGTCCATTTCTGCATCTAAACGCCTAAAAACCTAAAACATGCTCTATTATACTATTGTTAGCAATTTCTTTATCGTCCAAGTTATCTGGTGTACACGCTTTTATTTTCATAATAAACTCGTTTGTTAGATTATACACAGTTATAGTGGTCTATAATAAATATTGACAGGTTTTATTCAAGATGTTTAGAATGATCGCCGTAGGCTAATTTTTTAAAATGTAAATCCAAAAAAAAAAAAAAAAAAAAAAAAAATTAAAAACATTGGAAAAGAATAACTTGTACTTTTTTATACATTTTGTATAGTTTCATAGTTTATGCATTATAGTTATAAAAACAAACAAATTTAGCCACTCACATAGAAATCTTAGGCCTTATCCTTTTCTGACAGTTTTAGGGATTTTTAAAAATCCTAAAAAACCTTATTTGTGCTGCAAATAATAATTTCAAACTAATTTGATACTGACCTCTGACATCCTGTGACATGATATTTATTTGAATTTACATAATCTCATGGATGTAACAGTAAATCTGTTCAGCTCACAGATCAAGACTAAGCTCTAATGCAAGCAGAACTTTCACAAATGCTTTTAGGTCAATAAAATCATTACAAAACACTTACAAATCATTTAAGGGATTTGATAACACTGTAAAATAATGTCTAATTTGTTAAGATTAGCAAATGCATTGATAACACTTTATAATAACTGCACTCATTAGTAAATAGTCAGTTCATGCTTCATAAAGCCTTGTCCCAATATTAATAGTCAGTAGTAAGCAGTTTATAAATACAGCTATAAATAGCTTGTTCTTGGTTTATAAGCACATTTATTAAAAAGGAGAGTAAAGGGTCAGTTATCTTCCTATGAAAAAAATAAATAAAAAATAAACAAACAACAACACTGATTGATACAGAACTCATAAATGTTATTGTGGATTTATGATAAACTCAGCCTGTAAATGAATTCATTCTCCTCCAAGAAGACACAAGTAGTTCACACCAAACTGTTTTAACATGAAGCCATATACTGAAGATGTTAAATTGCGAATGGGTTTAGGATACCTTAAATGGTGTTGCCATAGCGATTTATTAAAGTAACATAAAAAAAATACAATAGTAATTTTACTATATCTTTAAAATTTTTAATTCCAACTCTTCATAATTTTTTATATACGTAGAAGTCATCATTTGAAGGAAGCACAGTAAGTTTAATAGCTTTATCATTTTCAAGAGCCAGCATAAATTTAAAACTATCATAACATATAAATCAAGCTTGCAATTCTTAGTACCAATAATGGCCACCAGATGGAGCTATAGGATTACTTTTAAATAATTATTGTAGAAACAAGTATGATTTAAATCATTTATAGAAATCTTTCAAAGAAAAATAATATGAATTTTATGTATTTTACTGATAAAATGACATTCACTTAATTAGAATAACAAGCTGAAGTATTGTGAACTGTATATTAAGAATAATTCTTTATAGGCTTTATGGACAGATATGTTTTGAGTGACTTGAAGGATCAGCACCACATCCTCTTTTACCAGTTTAAAGAATGTATCTTACAGTACAGGTGCGGATGAATTTTGAATGGCTTGAATGGTTTTGTCGTGGTGATTTTTTAAAATATTAGTAAAAAAGTAACCAGTAAAATGTCTTTTATTTTTTTAAGTGCAGCTTCTAAACACTTAAAAAAAAATTACACATAGAAGACAAGTCATTCTGAGGAAATATGCATAGTTTCATGACTATACAACACTATATGGATGATAGAAAATTAAAAAACTATCATACATCTGATGTCACTCTGTCCCTCTGTCACTGTGGGTAATGTGTGTGTGTGTGTGTGTGTGTGTTAAGTGAATTAGTTGTGAAACTATCAGGGAGCATTTAGTCTCCAGTGCCAACATTTTACAGAACTGCCACTTTCCTGGAGTCTCAGAATTACAATGTGTCAGGTTCTGAGAGATCTAAGATTCCAAAAAATGATTTAATTATAATACCATGAAGTATTGTGAAATACTACATATTAAGACTTTATATATAGGCTTTATGAACAGATTAGAGTGACTCGTGAAGGACCAGCACCACCTCCTCTTGTCCGATGGTTTGAGGAATATATCTTCCTGAATCCGGGGTTAAGATTTAGGAGCTCATTTTTATTCCACCTCATTTCCTGAAAGTCTGTCTTGCAGAATTTACTAAAAATTAATCTTCACATTAATTCCTAATTATTTTGCAATTATTTTTGTCAGTTCTTCTTGACCTGTTTTTTTTTTTTCTTCTTCTTTTCTGACCTCATGACCCAGTCAGCATTTTTGTACAATGGTCAAATCTTAACTTATCCATTTCTGTATTGCATTTGTGTTTGATATTTCTCATGGGTATTTCATAATTTTCGACTTTGAGTTAAAAACGTTTGAGTTAAAACTCTTTTTTAGCGCATTTCATCTGTAAAAGAAAACATGCCTAATGATTCTGCACATGAATATAAGGAGTTTTCTCTTCCAGCTTTCCTGGAATATTGTATAGCACTCATAAATGATTAAACAAAAAATAATGGTAGTTATTAAGATTGATATGGCTTGGAATTGGTAAAATGTGCTTGGAAAAAAAATCACAATAAAACAATGTTTTAATGTTTAAGTTGGGAATATTAAATGACATGAATGAATGCTATATAAATATTGTTCATGTTAACATAATGTTTATAAATGAAATCTTATTGTAAAGTGTTACTAAATATATATATATATATATATATATATATATATATATATATATATTGTTCTGTGAATGTGATTTTAAAGTCTAGATGATTCGGATTAACCCTTTAACCGCCATACCCTTTAAAACCTCACTGCCAGAGGGATATTGTGAATGCATGTGCCCGCTGGGCACAGTTTACCTGATGCCACCGGGGTGGCGATGGCATTGGTGGCTTGAGCCCGCCATCGCTGCTTGCAGCTATATTATTAGGGCCCGAGCACCGAGGTGCGAGGACCCTCTTGTATCTGCTTTGTTTTTTATTATTATTATTCTTCTTCTTCTTCTTCTCCCGAATGAATCGCATTTTTGAGGGCTTTAACATGCTCAAAAAGTCATGAAACTTTGCACACTCGTCAAACCTGGTGAAAATTTTCGTCTGATATAGGATTCAGAAGAGGGTGTGGCAAAATGGCTCGACAGCGCCACCTATACCAAGAAAATCAACAGCCTTCCAGCTATGTTTCACGTACATGCACGAAAATTGGCACACATATGTAACACACCAATACCTACAAAAAAGACTCTTGGAGCGAAATTCTAAACCCAACAGGAAGTCGGTTATTTTTAATATTATGAGCATATTTTGTGTAATTTTGGTCATTTCCATGTGTTGTATTTTAACGAACTCCTCCTAGACAGTTCTTCAAATCGACACCAAATTTGGTATGCCTAATCTAAAGGCCTTTGCGATGTTAAATTGCGAAGATCCTGACTTTTCGTTGAAGGGCGTGTCCGTGGCGGCCTGGCGAATTTCGATGATTCGCCATTAAAAATGAAGTTGCTATAACTCACACATACAATAACCAATCTGCCCCAAACTTCACATGTTTGATGAGACTCCGAACCTGAACAGATTGACATGCCCATATTCAGTTATAGTCATAGCGCCACCTATTGGCAACAGGAAGTGACATATTTTACGCTGCGACGAACTACTCCTAGAAATTTTATGACATCAATGTCTTTTTTGTGGTCAGTCTAATCTAAAGGCCTGTGCGATGTTCAGTTGTGAAGATCTTGAGTTTTCGTTAAAAGGCTTGTTCATGGCGCCGCGACGAAGTTCGATGTCTCGCCATGCGAATAAAAGATGTTATAACTCAGGCATAAGATGTCCGATCTTCCCCAAACTTCACATGTGTGATAAGAGTCCTGGCCTGAACAGATCTTCAGGCCAATATTCCACCGGGTGTGGCAGAATGGCTCTATAGCGCCACCTATGCACTTTCAACGGAGTGCGCCTCGAGCTATGTTTCACGTACATGTACAAAAATTGGTACACACATGTAACACTCCAATACCTACAAAAAAGTCTCTTGGTACGAAATCCGGATCCCAACAGGAAGTCGGTTATTTTGAATTTTCCCTTCAAAATTGCTGTTGTTTTTGCCATTTTCAGGGGTTGTACTTTAACGAACTCCTCCTAGAGATTTATTCAGATCAACACCAAACTTGGTCAGTGTAATCTAAAGCCCTTTGCGATAATAAATTGCGAAGGACTTGAGGTTTCGTTAAAGGGCGGGTCCATGGCGGCCTGACAAATTTCGATGTTTCGCCATGAAAAAGGAAGTTGCTGTAACTCAGACATACAATGTCCAATCTGCCCCAAACTTCACATGTTGGATAAGACTCTTGACCTGAACAGATCTACATGCCAATATTCAGTTATAGTCAAAGCGCCACCTATTGGCAACAGGAAGTTACATATTTTACACTGCGACAAACTACTCCTAGAAATTTTATGACATCAATGTATTTTTTGTGGTTAGTCTAATCTAAAGACCTGTGTGATGTTTAGTTGTGAAGATCTTGAGTTTTTGTTAAAAGGTGTGTCCATGGCGCCGTGATGAAGTTCGATGTCTCGCCATGGGAATAAAAGATGTTATAACTCAGGCATAAAATGTCCGATCTTGCCCAAACTTCACTTGTGTGATAAGGGTCCTGGCCTGAACAGATCTGAAGGCCAATATTCCATCGAGTGTGGCAAAATGGCTCAATAGCGCCACCTATACACTTTCAACGGAGTGCGTATACACTTTAAACGGAGTGCGCCTTGAGCTATGTTTCACGTACATGTACAAAAATCGGTACACACATGTAACACACCAATATCTACGAAAAAGTCTCTTGGTACGAAGTCCAAATCCCAACAGGAAGTCAGTTATTTCGAATTTTCTCTGCAAAATTAGTGTTGTTTTGGCCATTTTCAGGGGTTGTACTTTAACGAACTCCTCCTAGATATTTATTCAGATCAACATCAAACTTGGTCAGTGTAATCTAAAGCCTTTTGCGATCTTAAATTGCGAAGATCTTGAGGTTTCGTTAAAGGGCGTGTCCATGGCGGCCTGACAAATTTCATTGTTTCGCCATGAAATAGGATGTTGTTGTAACTCAGGCATAAAATGTCCAATCCTCCCCAAACCTCACATGTTCGATAAAAGTCCTGCCCTGAACAAATCTGAAGGCCAATATTCCATTATAATGATAGCGCCACCTGCTGGCAACAGGAAGATTGGCACATATATGGAATAAACATTGATATATTCTACTTATATTTATGAGTTTAAACGCATATTTCTCACCGTTCACCTATTAACTAAAGCCACTCGCTGCCGGTGAGCCCGGGTGCGAGGGCCCGTTCATCGCTGCTTGCAGCTTTAATTATTAGGGCTCAAGCCCGAAGGGGCGAAGAGCCCTATTGTTCTTCTAAGGATTATTCTTATTATTATTTTTTTTATTTTTTATTAAACCTTCCGGGGGTTTTTGGGGGCCTTAACATGCTCAAAAACTCTTGAAAATTGGCACACACATTGGAATCTGCGGCCATCAGGACGCCGCAGAGGCTTGGACCCGGGCGTGGCACAGGGGCTCTACAGCGCCCCCTGGAACACAGTCAGAAATCTTGAACCATAGCTCACACACACTTGCATGTATTTATATGAAACTCGGTACACTTATAGATCTCATTGAGCCGAACAACTTTCACACTTTATGTCCTAGGCTCCGCCCAACAGGAAGTCAGCTATTCAGGGCTGTTTAAAAAAAGCATGCTCTGGAATTTGAAATACTCCTCTGAGGTTTTCAACCCGTTCGCCACGAAACTCGGTGAACATGATCTCAAGACATTGAGGATGAAAAATTGCGAGGGGATTTTTGATATCTCGAACGGTTTGCCCGTGGTGAGGCGTTGAAATTATGGCGAGAAATGAGAAACAGGAAATGTCTAATAACATCCACATACATTTCCTGAATTTGATCAAACTTCATGGGTTTGTTCGTTGTATGATACCGATCGTATATATGTGACTATTAAGAGTCAACGTTATAGCGCCACCAACTGGCACCAGGAAGTGAGTCATTTTCAAAATGTTTTGAATTCAGCATCTTATTTTTACTCGATTTACTTAAAACTTCATCAGAATAATGACAAAACACGGCCGATGTAAATCTGTTGTGGGGATATTGATATCTAATATGGCGTTGCCATGGCAACGTGTCAAACTTGAATGTTCTGTTATGGTGAGTTTGAGGCAGACAACAACCTCAGATTTACATGAAACTCAAAACACATATCAGTATTAGTGATAGCTAGACAATGGCAAAAGCTTTTAAAAGGGCGTGAAGGAGGCACGCTATAGCGCCACCTTTTGTCAAAAGTGGGGGGGTTAGTTTTAGCTACAGACACCAAACTTGGTACATAAATTGTTCTAATCAAGACGGACAACTTTCTAATTCACAGTCATGAGCTACGATCAACAGGAAGTCGGCTATTTTGATTTGAATGTGTATTTTTTGAGATTTTACAGTTGTGAATTAATGCATACTCCTCACAGGGGAAGTACACTATACACACCAAACTTTGTCTACATGAAGAAAAACCATTGAGGAACTTAAATTGCGAACGGATTTTGGTTAGCTTGAACGGTTTTGTCGTGGTGAATTTTTGAAATGACAGTAAAAAGGGAAACATTAATTGTCTTGTATGTTTAAATTGCAGCTTCCAAACACTTCAAAGCATTTTTTCATACAAAGATCAAATCATTCTGAGGAAATATGCATAGTTTCACGACTTTACAACACTGTATGGATAAAAGAAAATTTAAAAACTGTCAGACTTCTCAACTGACATGATCTCACTCTGGCCACCCTGTCTGTGTGAGGGAAGGGAGGGGGAGAGGGAGGGGGAGTGTGAGGGGGTTGGTGACTGTGACAGTGTGTGTGGACTGTAGGGAGGGGCTGTCTGGCAGAGAGAGAGAGAGAGAGACCTAATCATCCCTTTAATAATCAGAAAAAAAAAATCTGTATTTTAAATTGTTATTGTTTTTGTTGTTGCTAATGGTGGTGTTTTTTCCTTTCATTACAGGTTAAGAAATCTCTTAGGCCTTATCCTTTTCTGACAGTTTTAGGGATTTAAAAACATCCTAAGAACCCTAATTTGTGCTGCAAATAATAATTTCAAACTCATTTGATACTGACCTATGACAACCTGTGACATGACATGACATTTATTAATCTCATGGATGTAACAGTAAAACTCTTCAACTGACAGATAAAGCTGCAATGCAAGTAAAACTATTTCACAAATGCTTATAGGTCATTAAAATCATTACAAAACACTAATACATTATTTAAGGATTTGGTAACACTGTAAAATAATGTCTAATTTGTTAACATTAGTATATGCAATGGTAACACTTTATAATAATTGCACTCATTAGCAAAGCATTAGTAAATAGTTCATGATTATAAAGCCTTTTCCCTTAATAATAGTCATTATTAAGCAGTAATACATCTATAAATAAATTGTTCTTGGTTCAAAAGCACATATATTACAAAGGAGATTAAAGTCTCAGTTGTCTTATAAAATAAATAAATAAACACAACCCAGTTTGATTCAGAATTCAGAAATATTTATTTCAAGATGCAATAAAAGGAAACTGTACACTTGAATAGCTTTTATGCAGGAATGAAGGATTAGCATCACCTCCTCTTGTAAGATGGTTTGAGGAATATATCTTCGAGATTGTACCGCCGCTCCCTATATGCATAGTATGCAGTCTTCGTAGGGCACCAACTCCCAGAGGGGGCACCATCCCAGTTGCTCAAAAAAAAACAAAAAAAACATGCGCCATTCTCCCATCCGCGCTCGCGACCGCTCACACCTCATGTTTGCGGCTGAATGTTCGTAATTGATGGATGGACATCTATGCCTGGGTATAGGACATCAGCAATCCGGCACAGAGAAAAGAAAACTAAAGAAAATAAAACAGGCATAAAGTTGTCTTGACATTGGACTTTCTAGAGTCTCAAATTTAGGGCCGGTCTCTAAAGTTACATGTGATATTGTTATACACTTTTTCTAACGTCAGTAGCATTTGAAGAGAATGACTTACAGTCATAAAAACAACTGTAATTGTTCATCTAGGTGACAGCTATAATGCACAATTAAATTGAATGTTTGATATTTATTACAACAAACTGTAAGTCATATGTAAATTATGCTACTTTTTCACATGGGCTCAAATGCAAATTTGAAGCTCAATAGCATTTGAGAAGAAAGACTTGCAGTCATAAAACAATTGTAATGTGTTCATATAGGTGTCAGCTACAATGCACAGCTTATACATTTTTTATAAATATTAAAATAAAGTGTTAATAAAGTTATATATATTGTTCTGTGTATGTGATTTCAAAGTCTAGATTGGTCGGATTAACCTTTTAACTGCCGCATCCCTTAAAACTTGATTGTCAGAGGGTTACTGTAAATGCTTATGCCCGCTGGGCACAGTTATCCTGATGCCACCGGGGTGGCGTTGCACTGATGGCTTGAGCCCGACATCGCTGCTTGCAGCTATATTTATTATTCTTCTTCTTCTTCTTCTCCCGAATGAATCGCATTTTTGAGGGCTTTAACATGCTCAAAAAGTCATGAAACTTTGCACACGCGTCAAACCTGGTGAAAATTTTTGTCTGATATAGGATTCAGAAGAGGGTGTGGCAAAATGCCTCGACAGCGCCACCTATACCAAGAAAATCAACAGCCTTCCGGCTATGTTTCACGTACATGCACGAAAATTGGCACACATATGTAACACACCAATACCTACAAAAAAGACTCTTGGAGCGAAATTCTAAACCCAACAGGAAGTCGGTTATTTTTAATATTATGAGCATATTTTGTGTAATTTTGGTCATTTCCATGTGTTGTATTTTAACGAACTCCTCCTAGAGATTTCTTCAAATCAACACCAAATTTGGTATGCCTAATCTAAAGGCCTTTGCGATGTTAAATTGCGAAGATCTTGAGTTTTCGTTGAAGGGCGTGTCCGTGGCGGCCTGGCGAATTTCGATGATTCGCCATGAAAAATGAAGTTGCTATAACTCACACATACAATGTCCAATCTGCCCCAAACTTCACATGTTTGATGAGATTCCGAACCTGAACAGATTGACATGCCCATATTCAGTTATAGTCATAGCGCCACCTATTGGCAACAGGAAGTGACATATTTTACGCTGCGACGAACTACTCCTAGAAATTTTATGACATCAATGTCTTTTTTGTGGTCAGTCTAATCTAAAGGCCTGTGCAATGTTCAGTTGTGAAGATCTTGAGTTTTCGTTAAAAGGCTTGTTCATGGCGCCGCGACGAAGTTCGATGTCTCGCCATGGGAATAAAAGATGTTATAACTCAGGCATAAAATGTCCGATCTTCCCCAAACTTCACATGTGTGATAAGAGGCCTGGCCTGAACAGATCTGCAGGCCAATATTCCACCGGGTGTGGCAGAATGGCTCTATAGCGCCACCTATACATTTTCAACGGAGTGCGCCTCGAGCTATGTTTCACGTACATGTACAAAAATTGGTACACACATGTAACACACCAATACCTACAAAAAAGTCTCTTGGTACGAAATCCGGATCCCAACAGGAAGTCAGTTATTTTGAATTTTCCCTTTAAAATTGGTGTTGTTTTTGCCATTTTCAGGGGTTGTACTTTAACGAACTCCTCCTAGAGATTTATTCAGATCAACACCAAACTTGGTCAGTGTAATCTAAAGCCATTTGCGATGTTAAATTGCGAAGGACTTGAGGTTTCGTTAAAGGGCGGGTCCATGGCGGCCTGACAAATTTCGATGTTTCGCCATGAAAAAGGAAGTTGCTGTAACTCAGACATACAATGTCCAATCTGCCCCAAACTTCACATGTTGGATAAGACTCTTGATCTGAACAGATCTACATGCAA
Source organism: Carassius auratus (assembly GCF_003368295.1). NCBI lineage: Eukaryota > Metazoa > Chordata > Actinopteri > Cypriniformes > Cyprinidae > Carassius > Carassius auratus. The sequence goes on from NW_020529206.1 coordinate 19,896, forward strand.
ATATTCAGTTATAGTCATAGCGCCACCTATTGGCAACAGGAAGTTACATATTTTACACTGCGACAAACTACTCCTAGAATTTTTTTTTAGATTAATATATATTTTGTGGTCAGTCTAATCTAAAGGCCTGTGCAATGTTAACTTTTGAAGATCTTGAGTTTTTGTTAAAGGTCGTGTCCATGGTGCCATGACAAGTTTGATGTCTCGCCACAGCAAGAGAAGTTGTTATAACTCAGGCATAAATTGTTCGATCTTCCCCAGACTTCACATGTTCGAGTCCTGGTCTGAACACATCTGAAGGCCAATTTTCCGTAATAATGATAGCGCCACCTGCTGGCAACAGGAAGATTGGAACATATACAGAATATACTTTGATATATTCCAATCATATTTATGACTTTAAATGCATATTTCTCACCGTTAACCTTTTTACTAATGCCACTCGCTGGCGGGGAGCCCGGGTGCGAGGGCCCGTTCATCGCTGCTTGCAGCTTTAATTTTATATTGTATTTGATCTGTCTTTGCACACTGAGCATAAACTTTTCCAAACTTGAAAAAGCTTTTATTTTTTTGGAAATTTAGTTTTGTGAAAGTACTTTTAATCTTTTATCTTTATTTTCTTTTAAAAGGCAGACAGAGGGAATTGGATGAGGCTCTTGTAGACATGGTGGTAAAGGATTTGCAGCCCTTCACTATCGTGGAGGATGAGGGTTTCATGGCTTTTGTGAACAAACTTGATCCAAGCTATGTCCTCCCATCCCGGAAGGCACTTAAAACGATGGTAACCGAAAGGTACAACATTTCTAAGGAGAAGACAATGGAGGACCTAAAAAAGGCAGATTTTATTAGCCTTACAGCTGACATGTGGTCCTCCATTAATATGGACGGATACCTTGGTGTTACTTGCCACTACATAACACCAGAGGCAAAGCTGGCAACTGTTGTACTGGGTGTAAGGAGGTTTTACCAAACACACACAGCCCAGCATCTCATGGAGGCTAAAGCTTTGCTAATGGCCGAGTGGGGAATAACCACCAAAGTTCAGTGTATGGTGACTGATAATGCATCCAACATGATCTTAAGTGCCCAGCTACTGAACCTTCGGCATGTCCCATGTTTTGCCCACAATTTAAATTTAATTGTAAAAAAGGCCCTAGATCAAACCCCACTCATCAATGAAATACGACAGAAAGCCAGAAAGATAGTGGGGTTATTTAGATCCAGCTGCAAAGCAAAGGACAAGCTTGTGGAGATGCAGGGCTTGATGGGCAGACCAGCTCTGAAACTGATGCAGGAGGTGGACACAAGATGGAACAGCACTTACGACATGTTGCAGCGCTTGTATGAGCAACGAGAGCCAGTGGGTGCAGCGCTATCAAATTTAAACAGTGATACTGCTCCGCTGACAAGTTTTGAGTATAACATTATACAAGAATCATTGTCACTACTGCAGCCTTTCAAACTCGCAACGACAGAGTTGTCAGAGGAACAGAGAGTGTCTGCTTCAAAGCTCATACCACTTTACAGGATGTTGCAACACAAGCTATCGCAGAAAAAAGGCCAATCAGCACAGGAATCAACTGCACAATTAGGTAGGCCACAATGACCATACTACTGTATGTAATGTATTGGCCACAACTGTCATATTATTTTTTATCAATATAACCAATATGGTTTGCTTGTGTTTTGAACAGGCACACACCTGCAAGAAGGTCTGCACTCAAGATGTGGTGGGTACGAGTCATTCAGAGCCTTGGCTCTGGCTACACTGCTGGACCCAAGGTTCAAAAATGTGGGTTTTGGAAATCCTGCCAAAGCCCAGGAGGCTGAAAAGCAGATCACACTGGAGTGTGCTTCGCTGATGCGTTCAAACACAGCAACTCCTGGTAAGCAGTTTCACTCTTCATCTGACATTATGGAGTTATGTCATCTGAATAATTATGTGACTTATACTTCATATATGCTGTCAGTTTAGACTTAGTAACTAATTGTTGTTTTTACTTTCATTCAGAGCCACAGTCAACATCAGGCCCATCATCATCATCATCAACAACAACATCAACAACAGAAACCCAGGACAGTTTATGGGAACTTTTTGATAGTCGTATCCATGAAACCCAGGCGATACACAGTGCCACAGCAGATGCCACAGTAGAAGTTAAAAAGTACCTAAAAGATGCATTTTTGCCAAGAGCCCATGATCCACTAAGTTACTGGAAAGAGAGAGCTGTGATTTTTCCTCATTTGTATGTCCTTGCTAAAAAATATCTATGCATGCCAGCAACAAGTGTCCCTTGTGAGAGGATTTTTTCTAAGGCTGGAGAAATTATCAGTAAAAAAAGAAGTAGGCTAAGCCCTTCCACAGCAGAGCAATTAATATATTTGAATAAAAATCTTAAAAAAAAAAAAAAAATTAGACCATTGTGGATTTATTTGTTTTATTCATTTTTCATGACCAAAATAACCTAGTTATTATTATGATATAGGATTATATAGGATATTATTATAGGATTTTAAAATATCACCACATTAACGAAAACAAAATATTTTTATTTATTTTTAAATGGCTTGTTGTCAAAGTTGTTTCAGATAACATGGGCAATTGGCCACTAGGTGTCACCGTGGAGACGGGTGTCGGTAAAGTTTCGAAGCCTCGAAACAAATACGCCACTTTGCTTCAACTGTTTCAGTGTTTCATGAAGCCTCGCTCTGCCCACCACTACCGAATTTTCCTGCCTTGCAGGGTCTAATTCCGGAGATGATTCCTATTACCAGGTTATGATATATTTTACAAATAAATGATTGTCAGGACAATATCAAGCAAGAAAATTCAATCACACACATACAGTATTGTTCAAAATAATATCCCTGAACTAAGTACATTTCTGCAGCTGTTATTATGTTTAAATGAAAACGAAATGAGGGAGTGGTATTTTATATCCTATTTCGTTTTGTTGTAAATATACTGAGGGGAAAATTGCAGTAGCCAAAGCGTTCTGAGTTCACGCAGCATTGGTGGAGTTCAACCACCATTTATTCGGATCATTTTCAAATATTACTGTTATTGTGTCATGAAATGTAATTTTAAAAGTATTTCAGGCGAGAAGTAGTTGTTTAAAACTCAAATCTATGGTTTTTTATAAAGACAGTGCCTATTTAAAAAATGTGTTTCGCCGATCTCGTAGACGGTAAGCTCCACTCGATCAGCGGGAGCTCAGTCCTCATGTATCTGCAGAGAGCAGCCTCTCCTGGGATAGACCTTCTGATATGTGCCCCTGGCTCTGATGTGTCTTTAGTGGTTAAACATAACATATAATTCAGCTGCGGGGTAAATCTAACAGGTTTTCTTTGGTCTGTATTCAATTTATCTATATGTTAAAATGAAAATAAAAAAGGCAAATTTATATAATATTTTGTTTCATTGTTATGGCTGCATATACACATTTCCCTGAACTAAGTACATTTCTGCAGCTGTTATTATGCTTAAATGAAAACGAAAGGAGGCAGTAGTATTTGATATCATATTTCGTTTTATTGTAATACAGTAAGGAAAATTGCAGTAGCCATGACGAGCAGACTGAAGTTATCAAGTACGCTGCTGTTTATAGATTTACCGGACTTGCGTAGTCGCCGACATCACAATCCCAAGACGAATGTAGGAAGTCAGAACTAACTACCGTGATGCACGTCCAAAATCAGCATACTTTTTATTGAGAAACGCGCGCAGACCTATGTCACCAGTCTATTTGCCTAATCTACCCGGTACTTTACACCGCGGTGGAAACGCAGAAAGCAACAGGTCTGGGGGGAAAAAAGTTCCTGGGAAAAAAAGTTCCTGGTACAAATGTTCCGGGTAAATTCGGTGGAAACGCGGCATAACTCCTCCTAGACCGTTCAAGCTACATACTCCAAACTCGGGTCAGACCTTCATAATGTTCTGACTTGGTGTGCTATATCTTTTCAGACTGGTTTGAGTTACGGTTTTCTTAAAAATTAATATAAAAAATCATAAAAATGCCCATAGACTTTCATTGACAGGATGTTCAGATGACCCAAGCTCCAAATCCCATTAGACTCAATCAAGCTTTGATGCTAATCAATTTAAACTCATTCAAACTCATCTAATCTATCTATCTATCTATCTATTTATAATAGATCTATTTATATAATAATATGCTAATCATGCTAAAATCATGCTAACAACATGCTAATCATACTAGAAACATGATAGCAACATGCTAATCATACTAAAATCATGCTAGCAACATGCTAGTCGCATGCTAGTCATGCTAGAAACATGTTAACAACATGTTAATCATGCAAGCAACATGCTAATCATGCTAGCAACATGCTAGTCACATGCTTGTCATGCTAGAAACATGTTAGCAAAATGCTAATCATGCTAAAATCATGCTAGCAACATGCCAGTCGAATGCTAGTCATGCTAGAAACATCCTAACAAAATGCTAAAATCATGCTAGCAACATGCGTCACATGCTAGCCATGCTAGAAACATGCTAATCATGCTAGAAACATGCTAGCGACATGCTAGCAATATGCAAATCATACTAGAAACATGCTAGCAACATGCTAATCATGGTAAAATCATGCTAGCAACATGCTAGTCACATGCTAATCATGCTAGCAACATGGTAGTCGCATGCTAGTCATGCTAGCAACATGCCAATCATGCTAGCAAAACATGCTAATCATGCTAGAAACATGCTAGCAACATGCTAATCATGCTAGCAACATGCTAGTCGCATGCTAATCATGCTAGAAACATTCTAGCATCATGATAATCATGTTAAAATCATGCAATTAACTTCCTAATCATGCTAGCGACATGGCTAGTCACTTGCTAATTATGGTAGCGACATGCTAGATACCTTGCTAATCATGCTAAGTACATGCCAGTCACTTGCTAATCATGCTAGCAACATGCTAGCAACTTTGCTAATCATGCTAATGACATGGTAGTCACTTTCTTGTTATGCTAGCAATATGTTAATCACTGTCTTTTTTAAACTTCTTAAACTTTTAAATCTTTTTATACTTTTCACATTTTCAAACTTTTCAAACTTTCTGGTCAGGCTTTCTCAAGCCAACTTAAAGTTTGTCTTGACAAACGTTTTTTTTATCTAGTTGTTCATTAAAACAATATTCAATCAGAATGTGTATCACATCGTTGGAAAGCTCGTGTTGTGCAGTTTGAGTCTAGCCCAACCTCAGTGTTGTGCGTTGAGGTCAAGTAAGCCTTGTCAAGGTCATTCAAAGCTTAATTGTGGACCTATTCTCACCAAAATGGTTGTAAATGAGCCAAATCTTAAGCTATTTTCACATATTTAGTATCAAATTAAAGCTGAACATTTGCAGTTTACAAATATGAGCATGATTTTACTGTGTCTTGTACAGACAGTGAAAGAGGAGATTTAAAGTGGAGCCTAAAAATCAAGCATAAAAATTAGGGGTGTAACGGTTCACAAAATTCACGGTTCGGTTCGATACGATTCACTGGTGTCACGGTTCGGTTCGGTACGGTTCGGTACGTTTTAGATACAGCAAAAAGAAAAAATTGGCAGATAAATTTCCTTGATTTTTAAAAAATGTTTTTATTTATTAAAACTAACAAAGTATGTTTATTTATTTATTTTTTACATTGAACAATGATGGAGCTATTCTTTACCCATCTTCTATGGTGTTTTCTTAGCAGCATACTGTATAAAACAAAAACAGCTCCTTATAAAAAATTTTTTTAAATGTTAGATTGTTGTAGTAGTTATGAACAAATACAAAGATGTAACTTTTTATATGGAACTCTATAACTAAAGCAGGAATTACGGTCCGGCTGAAATGGGCTCGTTAAGGAATATTGTAACGGGGCTCAATTACATTAAGCATGTTCTTAAAACCTGCGTTTTCCACTACAGAGTAAGGCGCTCGCTCACTCAGTACGCGCTGAGGCTCGTTGCAAAATGGCTAAAGGGTCTTTCACACAGGACGCGGTATGCGCGGCACTGGACCCTGGGCTCAGCGTTGCCCTTCAGATACAACGCGATTTGCGCTGCACTATGCCAAGAGCAAAGTAGGTGGAGTTTTCAAAACTGCCCGTGCATACGTTCTATTTATAACAGTTCTTCTATCTAATAACGTGCAGGCCTGTTAATTGTATCGTACTGCTCAGGAAATTCCGACACAGTACTAGTCCATTTTGATTTCTGTGCTTGTTTGGATGCCCCGATCGATTGGTAAAGTGCACCCAAACACCAGACCTGTTGGTTACTGGAGGATCTTCTATTTCTGGTCTGTTAAACGCATTGGCCATTTTGCAACGAGCCTTCAGCGCGTGCTGAGTGAGCGAGCGCCTGACTGAGTAGCCTAACATAAACATATAAGTTGGTGTTTTTTTCTTCTTCGGGGGTGTCAGGGGCGTTGCCTGTTACGTCGTTTGGGTTATTGGGCTACCTTGTTGAACGCATATCATTATATTTCACAATTTATTTATTTTTTCCAAATATAATTAATTAGTCCAACGAACCGTTCGGTACATAATGCTTACCGCGTACCGAACCGAAAGCCTCGTACTCGAACGGTTCAATACGAATACGCTTATCGTTACACCCCTAATAAAAATCATTACAAAATATATAATCTATGTGCGGAAAGACATTATGATACTGCCAAATTTAACTGCATCATAGCTATGGGCTTTCCAGCTGAAAGACTTGAAGGTGTCTACAGAAACAACATAGATGATGTAGTGCGATTCTTGCATTTGAAGCATAAAAATCATTACAAGATATATAATCTATGTGCAGAAAGACATTATGATGTTGCCAAATTTAACTGCAGAGTTGCACAGTATCCATTTGAGGATCACAATCCTCCTCAGTTAGAACTTATTAAACCTAAAAGAACGGATGTCACGAAGGCAAAGCAGCGCTTTGGAGGCTGTGATGATGATGGACGGCCTAACCCTTTCATTATTTGCAAAGATTTTCAAACCTTTCTGTGAAGATTTAGATAAGTGGCTCAGTGAAAATGACAATCATGTGGCTGCCTGTTACACCGAGGCAAATTCAAAAAAGCACAAGAGGCTCTGGACTTCTATGGTGAAGTTAGAACCAGAGACAAGAAGGGAGTAACTATTCCCAGCCAGAGGCGATATGTGTACTACACAAGATGGTGTTTGAGACCGTGCCTATGTTCAGTGGAGGGACTTGCAGGGATTCTGCTGTAAAAAGCAAGAGTGAGCAGATTCCACATGGGTTCAGAAAAACCAATTGGCATTGGGATCCTCAGTTTGTGGTGTACCAACTGAAAGTGAAAATCCACACATCTAATCCAGTGCACACAAGGCGAGAGGAGAAGTACATGTACTTTGATTTTCCACAGCCACTGCCTGTGAGCGGAGACATCAAGGTGGAGTTCTTCCACAAGCAGAACAAGATGCTGAAAAAGGATAAGATGTTTCACTTCTGGGTGAACACCTTCTTCGTCCCTGAAACCGGATGAGAGCTTAGAGAAGGTTGAAAATGGAGGTTTAGTGAAGGAACTGGATGGAAAACAAACCACAGAATGGGGAGAGAATGATAAGGATTATCTAATCCTGACTTTAGCCAAGAACAACTTGGATAAAGCCAATAAGGATAAAGCCAACAGATACTTCTCTCCAAACTTCAAGGTGAAGCTGTATTTCACAAAATTAGTGGAGGAACCATCCAACTTGGAGGCCTCTCTCTCTCTTTCAAACACCCACACACAGATACACACAAAGAGAGAATCCATTGAAATGCTGAGTTGGGCCCTGCTAAAACCTGCTGTTAGTTTAAAATTAATTTGAGTGGACAACATATATACAAATACACAAACCTATATACAATAAACATACTGAATGGTAATTTACAAAATAAGTATGGGGTTCAATAAAATTTTAGACCAAATGTGTTGTGCAGTTTCAAATGAACCCAAGTTCAGTGCTGTGGCATTGTTTGCAGGCCGAGAGATCAAGGGTCAAGTAGGCCTTGTCGAGTAATTTAGAGGCCTTTGTTGCTTAACATTTGTAGTTTATAAATTTAAATAAGGATTATAAACCTTTAATATGATTTTTTGACATTATTGCAATACAAAACACCAGTGAAAGGCCTGAATCTGGGCTATATGTTACCCATTTCTCTGCCCACAAGTCCAGGCTCAACCATTCAGGCCAACCCTATCAGCTTTTGATCAGCATCACAGTGTATTAAATTTTGCAGGCCTGTCGCCTGGGGGTCAGAGGTCAGATCTAAGTTTTTTGGTATGTATTTCTGCCCGGCATTTTCAAATATATGGTTAATGATATATATCTCCTAATAAATGAAAAAAACAATGAAGTTAAATCTTAAAGTTTTCAGTATATATTTTCTGCCCAGCAAAGTAAAGGGAATGATGTTGCGTAGTCGCCGACATCACATATCCCAAGACGAATGCAGGAAGTCAGAACTAACTACCGTGATGCACGTCCAAAATCAGCGTACTTTTTTTTTTTTAATCAGCAGTACTTTATATTGGAGAAACGCGCGCAGACCTATGTTCACCAGTCTATTTGCCTAATCTACCCGGTACTTTACACGCCGCGGTGGAAACGCAGAAAGCAACAGGTCTGGGGGGAAAAAAAGTTCCTGGTACAAATGTTCCGGGTAAATTCGGTGGAAACGCGGCATAACTCCTCCTAGACCGTCCAAGCTACATACTCCAAACTCGGGTCAGACCTTCATACTGTTCTGACTTGGGTGTGCATATCTTTTCAGACTGGTTTGAGTTATGGTTTTCTTAAAAATTAATATAAAAAATCATAAAAAATGCCCATAGACTTTCATTGACAGGATGCTCAGATGACCCAAGCTCCAAATCCCATTAGACTCAATCAAGCTTTGATGCTAATCAATTTAAACTCCTTCAAACTCATCTAATCTATCTATCTATCTATCTATCTATCTATCTATCTATCCTAATAATATGCTAATCATGCTAAAATCATGCTAACAACATGCTAATCATGCTAGAAACATGCTAGCAACATGCTAATCATACTAAAATCATGCTAGCAACATGCTAGTCGCATGCTAGTCATGCTAGAAACATGTTAACAACATGTTAATCATGCAAGCAACATGCTAATCATGCTAGAAACATGCTAGTTGCATGCTAATCATGCTAGAAACATGCAAGCAACATGCTAATCATGCTAGAAACATGCTAGCGACATGCTAGTCGCATGCTAATCATGCTAACAACATGCTTATCATGGTAAAATCATGCTAGCAACATGCTAGTCGCATACTAGAAACATCCTAGCAACATGCTAATCATGTTAGCAACATGCTAGTCACATGCTAATCGTGCTAGCAACATGCTAGTCATGCTAGAAACATGCTAGCAAAATGTTAATCATGCTAAAATCATGCTAGCAACATGCTAGTCGCATGCTAGAAACATGCTAGTGACATTCTAGCAACCATGCTAATCATGCTAGGAACATGCTAGCGAAATGCTAGCAACATGCTAATCATGCTAAAATCATGCTAGTCAAAGATAGTCATGCTAGAAACATGCTAGCAACATGCTAGCAACATGCTAGTCGCATGCTAGTCGTGCTAGAAACAACCATAGCAACAATGCTAATCATGTTAGAAACATGCTAGTCACATGGCTAGTCATAGCTAGAAACATGCTATCATGCTAGCAACATGCTAGCAACATGGTAGTCGCATGCTAATCATGCTAGAAACATGCTAGTCGCATGGTAGTCATGCTAGAAAAATTATCGGACAAAAAATAGGCTACACATTTCGTTCACACGGACAAGCTAAACCGACATATGTTATTATTACCAGGTCAGATCTCATTAATAAATTATGTCTCTGACCAAAGAACAGAGAGAAAGACGAGAGAGAAATGAGCGCTTCATCAGCATTTTTTAAGAGCTTCCAAAAATATCACAGCGAATGCACTAATCCACCCATTAGAACACAACAAGAGCAGAATTCAGGTGTTTTTGAAATGTTTATGTGTGCAAAATGAAATATAATTTGACAGCGTGATACAGCTTATGAATACTGAAGGAAAAAAAGTCACGACAGCCTTTTAACTCTGGAGTCGATTAACGCATACGCGTTTTGAGTCATTTTCTCCTGATAACCCTGAAAATTACTTCAATTACACTTTTAGTTTTAATCGTACAGATAAGAGCAATACATCAATCGAATCTGTAAAGGGTCTACTTTTTTTTGGATACAGACATCATAACAACAAAACTTTGTGCACTTAAAAAATAAAGATAACAAAGGTGCTGTCTGCATCCTTGTCTGCGCTGATCTTAATTTACAAACACGTCATTAAAATTAACTGTAACTCCATGAATACTCAACGAAGAGACATGAGAGATATATCTATAGAAAGCTTGATATGTCTACTTTTAAACTAAACAAGTGCTGCCGAACAAATATTCTGTGATAAAGTAATCCATATCAAAACAACGCGATGTCCTTTTTTCACGTCTCCCTTCATTATATGTGTATGGAAGGCCAAGAGGGTAAAATACACATGAATTTTAACGCGTCAACAACACGTTAATTACGTGTATTTCACGCGTATTCACTCTGGATTTTTCACTCGTGAAAAATCTGTGCGTATTTAACGTGTATTTCAAGTGTTAAATACACGTTAAATACACGTGAAATACACATGAAGTACGTGTTAAAAATCAGTTGAACAGGTCAATGTCATTGGCTGCTGAGGACTTGGGTCAAACCACTTCTGTGTGCTTAGAGGGGTGTACCATTCATAGACAGGCAACCACCATTTAACATGCTATAGATCAGCTTATTCAGCCTTATTATTTAGTCTTTTTTCTTTTCTGTTTTGTATAGCCTATAGAAATAATATATTTAAGTTTCAGTTTTATGAAATATTTATTTTTTAATAATATTAATTAAAATTTTGTAGTGATCGTATAAAGTTTATAAAAGTTACAGTATTTTGTAATGAAACAGGACTTTTTGTTTAGCTCTTGACTCCCCGAATTATACTATATATAGTGTCCCTTCTTTAATTTTTCAGTAATGTGTGATAACTTAAAATATGTTGTCAGTACTGTTAAAATAAGATCAAATTGAATGGTATTAGGAGATTATGGTTTTTGCATGACTTATTTCGCATTCAGCTAGACAACCCTGTCGTAGCTGTTATCATAGCCTAGGCTTTTTATTAAAAAAAAATACAGTAAGTACTGTGTCATGCTAGAAACATGTTAACAACGTTAATCATGCAAGCAACATGTTAATCATGCTAGCAACATGCTAGTCACATGCTAGTCACATGCTTGTCATGCTAGAAACATGTTAGCAAAATGCTAATCATGCTAAAATCATGCTAGCAACATGCCAGTCGAATGCTAGTCATGCTAGAAACATCCTAACAAAATGCTAAAATCATGCTAGCAACATGCGTCGCATGCTAGTCATGCTAGAAACATGCTAATCATGCTAGAAACATGCTAGCGACATGCTAGCAATATGCAAATCATGCTAGAAACATGCTAGCAACATGCTAATCATGGTAAAATCATGCTAGCAACATGCTAGTCACATGCTAGTCATGCTAGCAACATGCTAATCATGCTAGCAACATGCTAATCATGCTAGCAACATGTTAACAACATGATAACAACATGTTAATCATGTTAGAAAAATGCTAGTGACATGCTAGCAAAACATGCTAATCATGCTAGCAACATGCTAGTCGCATGCTAATCATGCTAGAAACATTCTAGCATCATGCTAATCATGCTAAAATCATGCTAGCAACATGCTAGTCACATGCTAGAAATGTGCTAGCAACATGCTAATCATGCTAAAATCATGCTAGTCACATGCTAGAAACATGATAACAACATGCTAATCATGCTAGCAACATGCTAGTCGGATGCTAGTCATGCTAGAAACATGCTAGTCGCATGCTAGTCATGTTAGAAACATGTTAACAACATGCTAATCATGTTAAAATCATGTTAGCAACATGCTAGTCACATGCTAATCATGCTAGAAACATCCTAGCAACATGTTAATCATGCTAGAGACATGCTAGCAACATGCTAATCATGCTAAAATCATGGTAGTAACTTCCTAATAATGCTAGCGACATGGCTAGTCACTTGCTAATTATGGTAGCGACATGCTAGATACCTTGCTAATCATGCTAAGTACATGCCAGTCACTTGCTAATCATGCTAGCAACATGCTAGCAACTTTGCTAATCATGCTAATGACATGGTAGTCACTTGCTTGTTATGCTAGCAATATGTTAATCACTGTCTTTTTTAAACTTCTTAAACTTTTAAATCTTTTCAAACTTTTCAAACTTTCTGGTCAGGCTTTCTCAAGCCAACTTAAAGTTTGTCTTGACAAACTTTTTTTATCTAGTTGTTCATTAAAACAATATTCAATCAGAATGTGTATCACATCGTTGGAAATAGGGATGTCAAATTTAGATTATTTCCATGATCGATCGTCGTTTAAATAACGATCAATTAATCGATTAATCGTTAACCATAATACTGCAAAATGCGTCTATTGCAGGCACACAGTCAGCGGTATGAAAGGATGTGCAAAAGCCACACACACACACAAAAACGCTTTCTCACTTGAATTAAAGAGGTTTTAGTCTGAATAAAATGCTAGTAGCAGGATTATAAAATGAATAGATGCGATTATGATCATTTGATAAAATCAAGAGAGCGCGCCATACTTTTGAGGTCATTTTACTTTGTTGACAGTTTCCAATCCTGCACGGAGAACGCTGAACGCGCATCTTTAAATGGTTTTGTGGTGCTCGTTGTTGTATTTTAAAGCACAATTGCAATGTTTTCAACTGACATTATTGTATAAAATTATCCGAAATGTGGAGCGTGTGTGACTGTGCTGCACATTAAGTGAACTACATCGGCACTGCTGCACCAAAACACAGTTGCTCACATTAATTTGATCCTGCTGGATTCTGTCCTAGAAAATGTCAGATTTTTAAAAGTCCCGCATACAGCGCATTAGATCGTGACAGCGCATGCACACGAGGATGAGCGGAGCGCGGATTTGGCTAGATTTATTTGGAAGTTATTGCTCATGTCTCATTCGGCACAAATCGAAATGTTTCCATATTCGCAATGTATTTGAATGTTAAACTATTATTTATAATGTAAACTAGGCTTGTACTTAACACGCATTCGCATACAGACGGAAAAGATGATCCTCTTCATATGAGCAAAAACGTCCTTGGCATAACAGCAGAGTGGACCGGTATACTACGGTCTATTTAAACTGAATGCTCCAGGAATGTGTCGGTCACAGCGCCTATTAATCGCTGTTTTGAATCCAGCAATTATTTATTTAGAAATTATAAGATCTGATTATGACAAGTGTGGTATAAAAGCTTTGTTTATTAGAGGAATAATAGGTTAACTGGAAAATGTTAGATCGCGACCATGCTTTTGGACCCCATAGTCTTCATTTACGCGGCTTTGTTCTGGTTTGCCGGTTGGTCACGAATTTCCACAAATTCAGTATATTTAGGCATTGTTTCTTTTCCTAAATCTTCATAGTCTAACCCTCTAATCTCCCAGGTTTATTTTATTATCTTTGGCTTTTAATAACAAGTTTTCGCATCTCTTACTGTGGTAAACATGGGAAGGGAAATTAAAGATTTCATGAATTAAGAATTCGTTCGATTTATTAATTTGTTCCCTTATTTCACTTAAATCATGGGTTATTTAGGGAACAAAATTAATGAAACATGGACAATTGCCACATTAATAATTCGTAGGAATGAATTAACAAGTTGTAGGAATGAATAGACTACCTGTCCTGTCACTGTGTCCCGCAGCCCTGCAAAGCGCACGATATAAAACATCTATAAAACACATTATCTGATGAAATGATTAGTAACTACATTTCTATTGCATTTAATGTTGAAGAACTTTTATGTTGTTTCTATTTTCATGTACTTTAAAGTTTAAATCACATTAAAAGCTTAATTTGTACATTGTGAATGAATGATGATGCTTTTATATATCGTCACCGTCACTCACAGCCGCTCGCACGTGTTGAGTGCGCATGAGCCGCACGCAGCCCAACATTGAATCGGTTAACCGACCATCGATAGCCTTAATCGATTGCATCTCTTATCGACAATTAATCGATCAATCGATTAATCGTTGACATCCCTAGTTGGAAAGCTCGTGTTGTGCAGTTTGAGTCTAGCCCAACCTCAGTGTTGTGCGTTGAGGTCAAGTAGGCCTTGTCAAGGTCATTCAAAGCTTAGTTGTGGACCTATTCTCACCAAAATGGTTGTAAATGAGCCAAATCTTAAGCTATTTTCACATATTTAGTATCTAATTAAAGCTGAACATTTGCAGTTTACAAATATGAGCATGATTTTACTGTGTCTTGTACAGACAGTGAAAGAGGAGATTTAAAGTGGAGCCTAAAAATCAAGCATAAAAATTAGGGGTGTAACGGAATATTATAACGGGGCTCAATTACATTAAGCATGTTCTTAAAACCTGCGTTTTCCACTACAGAGTAAGGCGCTCGCTCACTCAGTACGCGCTGAAGGCTCGTTGCAAAATGGCTAAAGGGTCTTTCACACAGGACGCGGTATGCGCGGCGCTGGACCCTGGCTCAGCGTTGCCCTTCAGATACAACGCGATTTGCGCTGCACTATGCCAAGAGCAAAGTAGGTGGAGTTTTCAAAACTGCCCGTGCATACGTTCTATTTATAACAGTTCTTCTATCTAATAACGTGCAGGCCTGTTAATTGTATCGTACTGCTCAGGAAATTCCGACACAGTACAGTACTAGTCCATTTTGATTTCTGTGCTTGTTTGGATGCCCCGATCGATTGGTAAAGTGCACCCAAACACCAGACCTGTTGGTTACTGGAGGATCTTCTATTTCTGGTCTGTTAAACGCATTGGCCATTTTTGCAACGAGCCTTCAGCGCGTGCTGAGTGAGCGAGCACCTGACTGAGTAGCCTAACATAAACATATAAGTTGGTGTTTTTTTTCTTCTTCGGGGGTGTCAGGGGCGTTGCCTGTTACGTCGTTTGGGTTATTGGGCTACCTTGTTGAACGCATATCATTATATTTCACAATTTATTTATTTTTTCCAAATATAATTAATTAGTCCAACGAACCGTTCGGTACATAATGCTTACCGCGTACCGAACCGAAAGCCTCGTACCGAACGGTTCAATACGAATACGCGTATCGTTACACCCCTAATAAAAATCATTACAAAAATATAATCTATGTGCGCGGAAAGACATTATGATACTGCCAAATTTAACTGCATCATAGCTATGGGCTTTCCAGCTGAAAGACTCGAAGGTGTCTACAGAAACAATATAGATGATGTAGTGCGATTCTTGG
>NW_020529207.1:0-40839 GCF_003368295.1 Carassius auratus
ATGACAACCTGTGACATGACATGACATTTATAATCTCATGGATGTAACAGTAAAACTCCTTCAAAACGACAGATAAAGCTGCATGCAAGTAAAACTATTTCACAAATGCTATAGTCATTAAAATCATTACAAACACTAATACATTATTTAAGGATTTGGTAACACTGTAAAATAATGTCTAATTTGTTAACATTAGTATATGCATGGTAACTACTTTACTTTAATATAATTGCCTCATTAGCAAAGCATTAGTAAATAGTTCATGATATATAAAGCCTTTCCCTTAATAATAGGTCATTATTAAGCAGTAATACATCTATAAATAAATTGTTCTTGGTTCAAAAAAGCACATATATTACAAAGGAGATTAAGTCTCAGTTGTCTTATAAAATAAATAAATAACACAACCCAGTTTGATTCAGAAATCAGAAATATTTATTTCAAGATGCATAAAAGGAAAACTGTACACTTGAATAGCTTTTATGCAGGAATGAAGGATAGCATCACCTTCCTCTTGTAAGATGGTTTGAGGAATATATCTTCGAGATTGTACCGCTCGCCTCCCTATAGTATAGTATCAGTCTTCGTAGGGCACCAACTCCCAGAGGGGCACCATCCCAGTTGCTCAAAAAAACAAAAAAAACATGCGCCATTCTCCATCCGCGCTCGCGACCCCGCTACCCTCATGTTTGCGGCTGAATGTTCGTAATTGATGGATGGACATCTATGCCTGGGTATAGGACATCAGCAATCCGGCACAGAGAAAAGAAAACTAAAGAAAATAAAACAGGCATAAAGTTGTCTTGACATTGGACTTTCTAGAGTCTCAAATTTAGGGCGGTCTCTAAAGTTACATGTGATATTGTTATACACTTTTTCTAACGTCAGTAGCATTTGAAGAGAATGACTTACAGTCATAAAAACAACTGTAATTGTTCATCTAGGTGACAGCTATAATGCACAATTAAATTGAATGTTTGATATTTATTACAACAAACTGTAAGTCATATGTAAATTATGCTACTTTTTCACATGGGCTCAAATGCAAATTTGAAGCTCAATAGCATTTGAGAAGAAAGACTTGCAGTCATAAAACAATTGTAATGTGTTCATATAGGTGTCAGCTACAATGCACAGCTTATACATTTTTTATAAATATTAAAATAAAGTGTTAATAAAGTTATATATATTGTTCTGTGTATGTGATTTCAAAGTCTAGATTGGTCGGATTAACCTTTTAACTGCCGCATCCCTTAAAACTTGATTGTCAGAGGGTTACTGTAAATGCTTATGCCCGCTGGGCACAGTTATCCTGATGCCACCGGGGTGGCGTTGCACTGATGGCTTGAGCCCGACATCGCTGCTTGCAGCTATATTTATTATTCTTCTTCTTCTTCTTCTCCCGAATGAATCGCATTTTTGAGGGCTTTAACATGCTCAAAAAGTCATGAAACTTTGCACACGCGTCAAACCTGGTGAAAATTTTTGTCTGATATAGGATTCAGAAGAGGGTGTGGCAAAATGCCTCGACAGCGCCACCTATACCAAGAAAATCAACAGCCTTCCGGCTATGTTTCACGTACATGCACGAAAATTGGCACACATATGTAACACACCAATACCTACAAAAAAGACTCTTGGAGCGAAATTCTAAACCCAACAGGAAGTCGGTTATTTTTAATATTATGAGCATATTTTGTGTAATTTTGGTCATTTCCATGTGTTGTATTTTAACGAACTCCTCCTAGAGATTTCTTCAAATCAACACCAAATTTGGTATGCCTAATCTAAAGGCTTTGCGATGTTAAATTGCGAAGATCTTGAGTTTTCGTTGAAGGGCGTGTCCGTGGCGGCCTGGCGAATTTCGATGATTCGCCATGAAAAATGAAGTTGCTATAACTCACACATACAATGTCCAATCTGCCCCAAACTTCACATGTTTGATGAGATTCCGAACCTGAACAGATTGACATGCCCATATTCAGTTATAGTCATAGCGCCACCTATTGGCAACAGGAAGTGACATATTTTACGCTGCGACGAACTACTCCTAGAAATTTTATGACATCAATGTCTTTTTTGTGGTCAGTCTAATCTAAAGGCCTGTGCAATGTTCAGTTGTGAAGATCTTGAGTTTTCGTTAAAAGGCTTGTTCATGGCGCCGCGACGAAGTTCGATGTCTCGCCATGGGAATAAAAGATGTTATAACTCAGGCATAAAATGTCCGATCTTCCCCAAACTTCACATGTGTGATAAGAGGCCTGGCCTGAACAGATCTGCAGGCCAATATTCCACCGGGTGTGGCAGAATGGCTCTATAGCGCCACCTATACATTTTCAACGGAGTGCGCCTCGAGCTATGTTTCACGTACATGTACAAAAATTGGTACACACATGTAACACACCAATACCTACAAAAAAGTCTCTTGGTACGAAATCCGGATCCCAACAGGAAGTCAGTTATTTTGAATTTTCCCTTTAAAATTGGTGTTGTTTTTGCCATTTTCAGGGGTTGTACTTTAACGAACTCCTCCTAGAGATTTATTCAGATCAACACCAAACTTGGTCAGTGTAATCTAAAGCCATTTGCGATGTTAAATTGCGAAGGACTTGAGGTTTCGTTAAAGGGCGGGTCCATGGCGGCCTGACAAATTTCGATGTTTCGCCATGAAAAAGGAAGTTGCTGTAACTCAGACATACAATGTCCAATCTGCCCCAAACTTCACATGTTGGATAAGACTCTTGATCTGAACAGATCTACATGCAAATATTCAGTTATAGTCATAGCGCCACCTATTGGCAACAGGAAGTTACATATTTTACACTGCGACAAACTACTCCTAGAATTTTTTTTTAGATTAATATATATTTTGTGGTCAGTCTAATCTAAAGGCCTGTGCAATGTTAACTTTTGAAGATCTTGAGTTTTTGTTAAAGGTCGTGTCCATGGTGCCATGACAAGTTTGATGTCTCGCCACAGCAAGAGAAGTTGTTATAACTCAGGCATAAATTGTTCGATCTTCCCCAGACTTCACATGTTCGAGTCCTGGTCTGAACACATCTGAAGGCCAATTTTCCGTAATAATGATAGCGCCACCTGCTGGCAACAGGAAGATTGGAACATATACAGAATATACTTTGATATATTCCAATCATATTTATGACTTTAAATGCATATTTCTCACCGTTAACCTTTTTACTAATGCCACTCGCTGGCGGGGAGCCCGGGTGCGAGGGCCCGTTCATCGCTGCTTGCAGCTTTAATTTTATATTGTATTTGATCTGTCTTTGCACACTGAGCATAAACTTTTCCAAACTTGAAAAAGCTTTTATTTTTTTGGAAATTTAGTTTTGTGAAAGTACTTTTAATCTTTTATCTTTATTTTCTTTTAAAAGGCAGACAGAGGGAATTGGATGAGGCTCTTGTAGACATGGTGGTAAAGGATTTGCAGCCCTTCACTATCGTGGAGGATGAGGGTTTCATGGCTTTTGTGAACAAACTTGATCCAAGCTATGTCCTCCCATCCCGGAAGGCACTTAAAACGATGGTAACCGAAAGGTACAACATTTCTAAGGAGAAGACAATGGAGGACCTAAAAAAGGCAGATTTTATTAGCCTTACAGCTGACATGTGGTCCTCCATTAATATGGACGGATACCTTGGTGTTACTTGCCACTACATAACACCAGAGGCAAAGCTGGCAACTGTTGTACTGGGTGTAAGGAGGTTTTACCAAACACACACAGCCCAGCATCTCATGGAGGCTAAAGCTTTGCTAATGGCCGAGTGGGGAATAACCACCAAAGTTCAGTGTATGGTGACTGATAATGCATCCAACATGATCTTAAGTGCCCAGCTACTGAACCTTCGGCATGTCCCATGTTTTGCCCACAATTTAAATTTAATTGTAAAAAAGGCCCTAGATCAAACCCCACTCATCAATGAAATACGACAGAAAGCCAGAAAGATAGTGGGGTTATTTAGATCCAGCTGCAAAGCAAAGGACAAGCTTGTGGAGATGCAGGGCTTGATGGGCAGACCAGCTCTGAAACTGATGCAGGAGGTGGACACAAGATGGAACAGCACTTACGACATGTTGCAGCGCTTGTATGAGCAACGAGAGCCAGTGGGTGCAGCGCTATCAAATTTAAACAGTGATACTGCTCCGCTGACAAGTTTTGAGTATAACATTATACAAGAATCATTGTCACTACTGCAGCCTTTCAAACTCGCAACGACAGAGTTGTCAGAGGAACAGAGAGTGTCTGCTTCAAAGCTCATACCACTTTACAGGATGTTGCAACACAAGCTATCGCAGAAAAAAGGCCAATCAGCACAGGAATCAACTGCACAATTAGGTAGGCCACAATGACCATACTACTGTATGTAATGTATTGGCCACAACTGTCATATTATTTTTTATCAATATAACCAATATGGTTTGCTTGTGTTTTGAACAGGCACACACCTGCAAGAAGGTCTGCACTCAAGATGTGGTGGGTACGAGTCATTCAGAGCCTTGGCTCTGGCTACACTGCTGGACCCAAGGTTCAAAAATGTGGGTTTTGGAAATCCTGCCAAAGCCCAGGAGGCTGAAAAGCAGATCACACTGGAGTGTGCTTCGCTGATGCGTTCAAACACAGCAACTCCTGGTAAGCAGTTTCACTCTTCATCTGACATTATGGAGTTATGTCATCTGAATAATTATGTGACTTATACTTCATATATGCTGTCAGTTTAGACTTAGTAACTAATTGTTGTTTTTACTTTCATTCAGAGCCACAGTCAACATCAGGCCCATCATCATCATCATCAACAACAACATCAACAACAGAAACCCAGGACAGTTTATGGGAACTTTTTGATAGTCGTATCCATGAAACCCAGGCGATACACAGTGCCACAGCAGATGCCACAGTAGAAGTTAAAAAGTACCTAAAAGATGCATTTTTGCCAAGAGCCCATGATCCACTAAGTTACTGGAAAGAGAGAGCTGTGATTTTTCCTCATTTGTATGTCCTTGCTAAAAAATATCTATGCATGCCAGCAACAAGTGTCCCTTGTGAGAGGATTTTTTCTAAGGCTGGAGAAATTATCAGTAAAAAAAGAAGTAGGCTAAGCCCTTCCACAGCAGAGCAATTAATATATTTGAATAAAAATCTTAAAAAAAAAAAAAAATTAGACCATTGTGGATTTATTTGTTTTATTCATTTTTCATGACCAAAATAACCTAGTTATTATTATGATATAGGATTATATAGGATATTATTATAGGATTTTAAAATATCACCACATTAACGAAAACAAAATATTTTTATTTATTTTTAAATGGCTTGTTGTCAAAGTTGTTTCAGATAACATGGGCAATTGGCCACTAGGTGTCACCGTGGAGACGGGTGTCGGTAAAGTTTCGAAGCCTCGAAACAAATACGCCACTTTGCTTCAACTGTTTCAGTGTTTCATGAAGCCTCGCTCTGCCCACCACTACCGAATTTTCCTGCCTTGCAGGGTCTAATTCCGGAGATGATTCCTATTACCAGGTTATGATATATTTTACAAATAAATGATTGTCAGGACAATATCAAGCAAGAAAATTCAATCACACACATACAGTATTGTTCAAAATAATATCCCTGAACTAAGTACATTTCTGCAGCTGTTATTATGTTTAAATGAAAACGAAATGAGGGAGTGGTATTTTATATCCTATTTCGTTTTGTTGTAAATATACTGAGGGGAAAATTGCAGTAGCCAAAGCGTTCTGAGTTCACGCAGCATTGGTGGAGTTCAACCACCATTTATTCGGATCATTTTCAAATATTACTGTTATTGTGTCATGAAATGTAATTTTAAAAGTATTTCAGGCGAGAAGTAGTTGTTTAAAACTCAAATCTATGGTTTTTTATAAAGACAGTGCCTATTTAAAAAATGTGTTTCGCCGATCTCGTAGACGGTAAGCTCCACTCGATCAGCGGGAGCTCAGTCCTCATGTATCTGCAGAGAGCAGCCTCTCCTGGGATAGACCTTCTGATATGTGCCCCTGGCTCTGATGTGTCTTTAGTGGTTAAACATAACATATAATTCAGCTGCGGGGTAAATCTAACAGGTTTTCTTTGGTCTGTATTCAATTTATCTATATGTTAAAATGAAAATAAAAAAGGCAAATTTATATAATATTTTGTTTCATTGTTATGGCTGCATATACACATTTCCCTGAACTAAGTACATTTCTGCAGCTGTTATTATGCTTAAATGAAAACGAAAGGAGGCAGTAGTATTTGATATCATATTTCGTTTTATTGTAATACAGTAAGGAAAATTGCAGTAGCCATGACGAGCAGACTGAAGTTATCAAGTACGCTGCTGTTTATAGATTTACCGGACTTGCGTAGTCGCCGACATCACAATCCCAAGACGAATGTAGGAAGTCAGAACTAACTACCGTGATGCACGTCCAAAATCAGCATACTTTTTATTGAGAAACGCGCGCAGACCTATGTCACCAGTCTATTTGCCTAATCTACCCGGTACTTTACACCGCGGTGGAAACGCAGAAAGCAACAGGTCTGGGGGGAAAAAAGTTCCTGGGAAAAAAAGTTCCTGGTACAAATGTTCCGGGTAAATTCGGTGGAAACGCGGCATAACTCCTCCTAGACCGTTCAAGCTACATACTCCAAACTCGGGTCAGACCTTCATAATGTTCTGACTTGGTGTGCTATATCTTTTCAGACTGGTTTGAGTTACGGTTTTCTTAAAAATTAATATAAAAAATCATAAAAATGCCCATAGACTTTCATTGACAGGATGTTCAGATGACCCAAGCTCCAAATCCCATTAGACTCAATCAAGCTTTGATGCTAATCAATTTAAACTCATTCAAACTCATCTAATCTATCTATCTATCTATCTATTTATAATAGATCTATTTATATAATAATATGCTAATCATGCTAAAATCATGCTAACAACATGCTAATCATACTAGAAACATGATAGCAACATGCTAATCATACTAAAATCATGCTAGCAACATGCTAGTCGCATGCTAGTCATGCTAGAAACATGTTAACAACATGTTAATCATGCAAGCAACATGCTAATCATGCTAGCAACATGCTAGTCACATGCTTGTCATGCTAGAAACATGTTAGCAAAATGCTAATCATGCTAAAATCATGCTAGCAACATGCCAGTCGAATGCTAGTCATGCTAGAAACATCCTAACAAAATGCTAAAATCATGCTAGCAACATGCGTCACATGCTAGCCATGCTAGAAACATGCTAATCATGCTAGAAACATGCTAGCGACATGCTAGCAATATGCAAATCATACTAGAAACATGCTAGCAACATGCTAATCATGGTAAAATCATGCTAGCAACATGCTAGTCACATGCTAATCATGCTAGCAACATGGTAGTCGCATGCTAGTCATGCTAGCAACATGCCAATCATGCTAGCAAAACATGCTAATCATGCTAGAAACATGCTAGCAACATGCTAATCATGCTAGCAACATGCTAGTCGCATGCTAATCATGCTAGAAACATTCTAGCATCATGATAATCATGTTAAAATCATGCAATTAACTTCCTAATCATGCTAGCGACATGGCTAGTCACTTGCTAATTATGGTAGCGACATGCTAGATACCTTGCTAATCATGCTAAGTACATGCCAGTCACTTGCTAATCATGCTAGCAACATGCTAGCAACTTTGCTAATCATGCTAATGACATGGTAGTCACTTTCTTGTTATGCTAGCAATATGTTAATCACTGTCTTTTTTAAACTTCTTAAACTTTTAAATCTTTTTATACTTTTCACATTTTCAAACTTTTCAAACTTTCTGGTCAGGCTTTCTCAAGCCAACTTAAAGTTTGTCTTGACAAACGTTTTTTTTATCTAGTTGTTCATTAAAACAATATTCAATCAGAATGTGTATCACATCGTTGGAAAGCTCGTGTTGTGCAGTTTGAGTCTAGCCCAACCTCAGTGTTGTGCGTTGAGGTCAAGTAAGCCTTGTCAAGGTCATTCAAAGCTTAATTGTGGACCTATTCTCACCAAAATGGTTGTAAATGAGCCAAATCTTAAGCTATTTTCACATATTTAGTATCAAATTAAAGCTGAACATTTGCAGTTTACAAATATGAGCATGATTTTACTGTGTCTTGTACAGACAGTGAAAGAGGAGATTTAAAGTGGAGCCTAAAAATCAAGCATAAAAATTAGGGGTGTAACGGTTCACAAAATTCACGGTTCGGTTCGATACGATTCACTGGTGTCACGGTTCGGTTCGGTACGGTTCGGTACGTTTTAGATACAGCAAAAAGAAAAAATTGGCAGATAAATTTCCTTGATTTTTAAAAAATGTTTTTATTTATTAAAACTAACAAAGTATGTTTATTTATTTATTTTTTACATTGAACAATGATGGAGCTATTCTTTACCCATCTTCTATGGTGTTTTCTTAGCAGCATACTGTATAAAACAAAAACAGCTCCTTATAAAAAATTTTTTTAAATGTTAGATTGTTGTAGTAGTTATGAACAAATACAAAGATGTAACTTTTTATATGGAACTCTATAACTAAAGCAGGAATTACGGTCCGGCTGAAATGGGCTCGTTAAGGAATATTGTAACGGGGCTCAATTACATTAAGCATGTTCTTAAAACCTGCGTTTTCCACTACAGAGTAAGGCGCTCGCTCACTCAGTACGCGCTGAGGCTCGTTGCAAAATGGCTAAAGGGTCTTTCACACAGGACGCGGTATGCGCGGCACTGGACCCTGGGCTCAGCGTTGCCCTTCAGATACAACGCGATTTGCGCTGCACTATGCCAAGAGCAAAGTAGGTGGAGTTTTCAAAACTGCCCGTGCATACGTTCTATTTATAACAGTTCTTCTATCTAATAACGTGCAGGCCTGTTAATTGTATCGTACTGCTCAGGAAATTCCGACACAGTACTAGTCCATTTTGATTTCTGTGCTTGTTTGGATGCCCCGATCGATTGGTAAAGTGCACCCAAACACCAGACCTGTTGGTTACTGGAGGATCTTCTATTTCTGGTCTGTTAAACGCATTGGCCATTTTGCAACGAGCCTTCAGCGCGTGCTGAGTGAGCGAGCGCCTGACTGAGTAGCCTAACATAAACATATAAGTTGGTGTTTTTTTCTTCTTCGGGGGTGTCAGGGGCGTTGCCTGTTACGTCGTTTGGGTTATTGGGCTACCTTGTTGAACGCATATCATTATATTTCACAATTTATTTATTTTTTCCAAATATAATTAATTAGTCCAACGAACCGTTCGGTACATAATGCTTACCGCGTACCGAACCGAAAGCCTCGTACTCGAACGGTTCAATACGAATACGCTTATCGTTACACCCCTAATAAAAATCATTACAAAATATATAATCTATGTGCGGAAAGACATTATGATACTGCCAAATTTAACTGCATCATAGCTATGGGCTTTCCAGCTGAAAGACTTGAAGGTGTCTACAGAAACAACATAGATGATGTAGTGCGATTCTTGCATTTGAAGCATAAAAATCATTACAAGATATATAATCTATGTGCAGAAAGACATTATGATGTTGCCAAATTTAACTGCAGAGTTGCACAGTATCCATTTGAGGATCACAATCCTCCTCAGTTAGAACTTATTAAACCTAAAAGAACGGATGTCACGAAGGCAAAGCAGCGCTTTGGAGGCTGTGATGATGATGGACGGCCTAACCCTTTCATTATTTGCAAAGATTTTCAAACCTTTCTGTGAAGATTTAGATAAGTGGCTCAGTGAAAATGACAATCATGTGGCTGCCTGTTACACCGAGGCAAATTCAAAAAAGCACAAGAGGCTCTGGACTTCTATGGTGAAGTTAGAACCAGAGACAAGAAGGGAGTAACTATTCCCAGCCAGAGGCGATATGTGTACTACACAAGATGGTGTTTGAGACCGTGCCTATGTTCAGTGGAGGGACTTGCAGGGATTCTGCTGTAAAAAGCAAGAGTGAGCAGATTCCACATGGGTTCAGAAAAACCAATTGGCATTGGGATCCTCAGTTTGTGGTGTACCAACTGAAAGTGAAAATCCACACATCTAATCCAGTGCACACAAGGCGAGAGGAGAAGTACATGTAC
The DNA here is from genome assembly GCF_003368295.1 of Carassius auratus. Lineage (NCBI taxonomy): Eukaryota > Metazoa > Chordata > Actinopteri > Cypriniformes > Cyprinidae > Carassius > Carassius auratus. The sequence goes on from NW_020529207.1 coordinate 10,146, forward strand.
TTTGATTTTCCACAGCCACTGCCTGTGAGCGGAGACATCAAGGTGGAGTTCTTCCACAAGCAGAACAAGATGCTGAAAAAGGATAAGATGTTTCACTTCTGGGTGAACACCTTCTTCGTCCCTGAAACCGGATGAGAGCTTAGAGAAGGTTGAAAATGGAGGTTTAGTGAAGGAACTGGATGGAAAACAAACCACAGAATGGGGAGAGAATGATAAGGATTATCTAATCCTGACTTTAGCCAAGAACAACTTGGATAAAGCCAATAAGGATAAAGCCAACAGATACTTCTCTCCAAACTTCAAGGTGAAGCTGTATTTCACAAAATTAGTGGAGGAACCATCCAACTTGGAGGCCTCTCTCTCTCTTTCAAACACCCACACACAGATACACACAAAGAGAGAATCCATTGAAATGCTGAGTTGGGCCCTGCTAAACCTGCTGTTAGTTTAAAATTAATTTGAGTGGACAACATATATACAAATACACAAACCTATATACAATAAACATACTGAATGGTAATTTACAAAATAAGTATGGGGTTCAATAAAATTTTAGACCAAATGTGTTGTGCAGTTTCAAATGAACCCAAGTTCAGTGCTGTGCATTGTTTGCAGGCCGAGAGATCAAGGGTCAAGTAGGCCTTGTCGAGGTAATTTAGAGCTTTGTTGCTTAACATTTGTAGTTTATAAATTTAAATAAGGATTATAAACCTTTAATATGATTTTTGACATTATTGCAATACAAAACACCAGTGAAAGGCCTGAATCTGGGCTATATGTTACCCATTTCCTCTGCCCCACAAGTCCAGGCTCAACCATTCAGGCCAACCCTATCAGCTTTTGATCAGCATCACAGTGTATTAAATTTTGCAGGCCTGTCCGCCTGGGGTCAGAGGTCAGATCTAAGTTTTTGGTATGTATTTCTGCCCGGCATTTTCAAATATATGGTTAATGATATATATCTCCTAATAAATGAAAAAAAACAATGAAGTTAAATCTTAAAGTTTTCAGTATATATTTCTGCCCAGCAAGTAAAGGGAATGATGTTGCGTAGTCGCCGACATCACAATCCCAAGACGAATGCAGGAAGTCAGAACTAACTACCGTGATGCACGTCCAAAATCAGCGTACTTTTTTTTTTTTAATCAGCAGTACTTTATATTGAGAAACGCGCGCAGACCTATGTCACCAGTCTATTTGCCTAATCTACCCGGTACTTTACACCGCGGTGGAAACGCAGAAAGCAACAGGTCTGGGGGGAAAAAAGTTCCTGGTACAAATGTTCCGGGTAAATTCGGTGGAAACGCGGCATAACTCCTCCTAGACCGTCCAAGCTACATACTCCAAACTCGGGTCAGACCTTCATACTGTTCTGACTTGGTGTGCTATATCTTTTCAGACTGGTTTGAGTTATGGTTTTCTTAAAAATTAATATAAAAAATCATAAAAATGCCCATAGACTTTCATTGACAGGATGCTCAGATGACCCAAGCTCCAAATCCCATTAGACTCAATCAAGCTTTGATGCTAATCAATTTAAACTCCTTCAAACTCATCTAATCTATCTATCTATCTATCTATCTATCTATCTATCTATCCTAATAATATGCTAATCATGCTAAAATCATGCTAACAACATGCTAATCATGCTAGAAACATGCTAGCAACATGCTAATCATACTAAAATCATGCTAGCAACATGCTAGTCGCATGCTAGTCATGCTAGAAACATGTTAACAACATGTTAATCATGCAAGCAACATGCTAATCATGCTAGAAACATGCTAGTTGCATGCTAATCATGCTAGAAACATGCAAGCAACATGCTAATCATGCTAGAAACATGCTAGCGACATGCTAGTCGCATGCTAATCATGCTAACAACATGCTTATCATGGTAAAATCATGCTAGCAACATGCTAGTCGCATACTAGAAACATCCTAGCAACATGCTAATCATGTTAGCAACATGCTAGTCACATGCTAATCGTGCTAGCAACATGCTAGTCATGCTAGAAACATGCTAGCAAAATGTTAATCATGCTAAAATCATGCTAGCAACATGCTAGTCGCATGCTAGAAACATGCTAGTGACATTCTAGCAACATGCTAATCATGCTAGGAACATGCTAGCGAAATGCTAGCAACATGCTAATCATGCTAAAATCATGCTAGTCAAAGATAGTCATGCTAGAAACATGCTAGCAACATGCTAGCAACATGCTAGTCGCATGCTAGTCGTGCTAGAAACAACCATAGCAACATGCTAATCATGTTAGAAACATGCTAGTCACATGCTAGTCATGCTAGAAACATGCTAATCATGCTAGCAACATGCTAGCAACATGGTAGTCGCATGCTAATCATGCTAGAAACATGCTAGTCGCATGGTAGTCATGCTAGAAAAATTATCGGACAAAAAATAGGCTACACATTTCGTTCACACGGACAAGCTAAACCGACATATGTTATTATTACCAGGTCAGATCTCATTAATAAATTATGTCTCTGACCAAAGAACAGAGAGAAAGACGAGAGAGAAATGAGCGCTTCATCAGCATTTTTTAAGAGCTTCCAAAAATATCACAGCGAATGCACTAATCCACCCATTAGAACACAACAAGAGCAGAATTCAGGTGTTTTTGAAATGTTTATGTGTGCAAAATGAAATATAATTTGACAGCGTGATACAGCTTATGAATAGTGAAGGAAAAAAAGTCACGACAGCCTTTTAACTCTGGAGTCGATTAACGCATACGCGTTTTGAGTCATTTTCTCCTGATAACCCTGAAAATTACTTCAATTACACTTTTAGTTTTAATCGTACAGATAAGAGCAATACATCAATCGAATCTGTAAAGGGTCTACTTTTTTTTGGATACAGACATCATAACAACAAAACTTTGTGCACTTAAAAAATAAAGATAACAAAGGTGCTGTCTGCATCCTTGTCTGCGCTGATCTTAATTTACAAACACGTCATTAAAATTAACTGTAACTCCATGAATACTCAACGAAGAGACATGAGAGATATATCTATAGAAAGCTTGATATGTCTACTTTTAAACTAAACAAGTGCTGCCGAACAAATATTCTGTGATAAAGTAATCCATATCAAAACAACGCGATGTCCTTTTTTCACGTCTCCCTTCATTATATGTGTATGGAAGGCCAAGAGGGTAAAATACACATGAATTTTAACGCGTCAACAACACGTTAATTACGTGTATTTCACGCGTATTCACTCTGGATTTTTCACTCGTGAAAAATCTGTGCGTATTTAACGTGTATTTCAAGTGTTAAATACACGTTAAATACACGTGAAATACACATGAAGTACGTGTTAAAAATCAGTTTGAACAGGTCAATGTCATTGGCTGCTGAGGACTTGGGTCAAACCACTTCTGTGTGCTTAGAGGGGTGTACCATTCATAGACAGGCAACCACCATTTAACATGCTATAGATCAGCTTATTCAGCCTTATTATTTAGTCTTTTTTCTTTTCTGTTTTGTATAGCCTATAGAAATAATATATTTAAGTTTCAGTTTTATGAAATATTTATTTTTTAATAAATATTAATTAAAATTTTGTAGTGATCGTATAAAGTTTATAAAAGTTACAGTATTTTGTAATGAAACAGGACTTTTTGTTTAGCTCTTGACTCCCCGAATTATACTATATATAGTGTCCCTTCTTTAATTTTTCAGTAATGTGTGATAACTTAAAATATGTTGTCAGTACTGTTAAAATAAGATCAAATTGAATGGTATTAGGAGATTATGGTTTTTGCATGACTTATTTCGCATTCAGCTAGACAACCCTGTCGTAGCTGTTATCATAGCCTAGGCTTTTTATTAAAAAAAAATACAGTAAGTACTGTGTCATGCTAGAAACATGTTAACAACGTTAATCATGCAAGCAACATGTTAATCATGCTAGCAACATGCTAGTCACATGCTAGTCACATGCTTGTCATGCTAGAAACATGTTAGCAAAATGCTAATCATGCTAAAATCATGCTAGCAACATGCCAGTCGAATGCTAGTCATGCTAGAAACATCCTAACAAAATGCTAAAATCATGCTAGCAACATGCGTCGCATGCTAGTCATGCTAGAAACATGCTAATCATGCTAGAAACATGCTAGCGACATGCTAGCAATATGCAAATCATGCTAGAAACATGCTAGCAACATGCTAATCATGGTAAAATCATGCTAGCAACATGCTAGTCACATGCTAGTCATGCTAGCAACATGCTAATCATGCTAGCAACATGCTAATCATGCTAGCAACATGTTAACAACATGATAACAACATGTTAATCATGTTAGAAAAATGCTAGTGACATGCTAGCAAAACATGCTAATCATGCTAGCAACATGCTAGTCGCATGCTAATCATGCTAGAAACATTCTAGCATCATGCTAATCATGCTAAAATCATGCTAGCAACATGCTAGTCACATGCTAGAAATGTGCTAGCAACATGCTAATCATGCTAAAATCATGCTAGTCACATGCTAGAAACATGATAACAACATGCTAATCATGCTAGCAACATGCTAGTCGGATGCTAGTCATGCTAGAAACATGCTAGTCGCATGCTAGTCATGTTAGAAACATGTTAACAACATGCTAATCATGTTAAAATCATGTTAGCAACATGCTAGTCACATGCTAATCATGCTAGAAACATCCTAGCAACATGTTAATCATGCTAGAGACATGCTAGCAACATGCTAATCATGCTAAAATCATGGTAGTAACTTCCTAATAATGCTAGCGACATGGCTAGTCACTTGCTAATTATGGTAGCGACATGCTAGATACCTTGCTAATCATGCTAAGTACATGCCAGTCACTTGCTAATCATGCTAGCAACATGCTAGCAACTTTGCTAATCATGCTAATGACATGGTAGTCACTTGCTTGTTATGCTAGCAATATGTTAATCACTGTCTTTTTTAAACTTCTTAAACTTTTAAATCTTTTCAAACTTTTCAAACTTTCTGGTCAGGCTTTCTCAAGCCAACTTAAAGTTTGTCTTGACAAACTTTTTTTATCTAGTTGTTCATTAAAACAATATTCAATCAGAATGTGTATCACATCGTTGGAAATAGGGATGTCAAATTTAGATTATTTCCATGATCGATCGTCGTTTAAATTAACGATCAATTAATCGATTAATCGTTAACCATAATACTGCAAAATGCGTCTATTGCAGGCACACAGTCAGCGGTATGAAAGGATGTGCAAAAGCCACACACACACACAAAACGCTTTCTCACTTGAATTAAAGAGGTTTTAGTCTGAATAAAATGCTAGTAGCAGGATTATAAAATGAATAGATGCGATTATGATCATTTGATAAAATCAAGAGAGCGCGCCATACTTTTGAGGTCATTTTACTTTGTTGACAGTTTCCAATCCTGCACGGAGAACGCTGAACGCGCATCTTTAAATGGTTTTGTGGTGCTCGTTGTTGTATTTTAAAGCACAATTGCAATGTTTTCAACTGACATTATTGTATAAAATTATCCGAAATGTGGAGCGTGTGTGACTGTGCTGCACATTAAGTGAACTACATCGGCACTGCTGCACCAAAACACAGTTGCTCACATTAATTTGATCCTGCTGGATTCTGTCCTAGAAAATGTCAGATTTTTAAAAGTCCCGCATACAGCGCATTAGATCGTGACAGTGCATGCGTGCACACGAGGATGAGCGAGCGCGGATTTGGCTAGATTTATTTGGAGGTTATTGCTCATGTCTCATTCGGCACAAATCGAAATGTTTCCATATTCGCAATGTATTTGAATGTTAAACTATTATTTATAATGTAAACTAGGCTTGTACTTAACACGCATTCGCATACAGACGGAAAAGATGATCCTCTTCATATGAGCAAAAACGTCCTTGGCATAACAGCAGAGTGGACCGGTATACTACGGTCTATTTAAACTGAATGCTCCAGGAATGTGTCGGTCACAGCGCCTATTAATCGCTGTTTTGAATCCAGCAATTATTTATTTAGAAATTATAAGATCTGATTATGACAAGTGTGGTATAAAAGCTTTGTTTATTAGAGGAATAATAGGTTAACTGGAAAATGTTAGATCGCGACCATGCTTTTGGACCCCATAGTCTTCATTTACGCGGCTTTGTTCTGGTTTGCCGGTTGGTCACGAATTTCCACAAATTCAGTATATTTAGGCATTGTTTCTTTTCCTAAATCTTCATAGTCTAACCCTCTAATCTCCCAGGTTTATTTTATTATCTTTGGCTTTTAATAACAAGTTTTCGCATCTCTTACTGTGGTAAACATGGGAAGGGAAATTAAAGATTTCATGAATTAAGAATTCGTTCGATTTATTAATTTGTTCCCTTATTTCACTTAAATCATGGGTTATTTAGGGAACAAAATTAATGAAACATGGACAATTGCCACATTAATAATTCGTAGGAATGAATTAACAAGTTGTAGGAATGAATAGACTACCTGTCCTGTCACTGTGTCCCGCAGCCCTGCAAAGCGCACGATATAAAACATCTATAAAACACATTATCTGATGAAATGATTAGTAACTACATTTCTATTGCATTTAATGTTGAAGAACTTTTATGTTGTTTCTATTTTCATGTACTTTAAAGTTTAAATCACATTAAAAGCTTAATTTGTACATTGTGAATGAATGATGATGCTTTTATATATCGTCACCGTCACTCACAGCCGCTCGCACGTGTTGAGTGCGCATGAGCCGCACGCAGCCCAACATTGAATCGGTTAACCGACCATCGATAGCCTTAATCGATTGCATCTCTTATCGACAATTAATCGATCAATCGATTAATCGTTGACATCCCTAGTTGGAAAGCTCGTGTTGTGCAGTTTGAGTCTAGCCCAACCTCAGTGTTGTGCGTTGAGGTCAAGTAGGCCTTGTCAAGGTCATTCAAAGCTTAGTTGTGGACCTATTCTCACCAAAATGGTTGTAAATGAGCCAAATCTTAAGCTATTTTCACATATTTAGTATCTAATTAAAGCTGAACATTTGCAGTTTACAAATATGAGCATGATTTTACTGTGTCTTGTACAGACAGTGAAAGAGGAGATTTAAAGTGGAGCCTAAAAATCAAGCATAAAAATTAGGGGTGTAACGGAATATTATAACGGGGCTCAATTACATTAAGCATGTTCTTAAAACCTGCGTTTTCCACTACAGAGTAAGGCGCTCGCTCACTCAGTACGCGCTGAAGGCTCGTTGCAAAATGGCTAAAGGGTCTTTCACACAGGACGCGGTATGCGCGGCGCTGGACCCTGGGCTCAGCGTTGCCCTTCAGATACAACGCGATTTGCGCTGCACTATGCCAAGAGCAAAGTAGGTGGAGTTTTCAAAACTGCCCGTGCATACGTTCTATTTATAACAGTTCTTCTATCTAATAACGTGCAGGCCTGTTAATTGTATCGTACTGCTCAGGAAATTCCGACACAGTACAGTACTAGTCCATTTTGATTTCTGTGCTTGTTTGGATGCCCCGATCGATTGGTAAAGTGCACCCAAACACCAGACCTGTTGGTTACTGGAGGATCTTCTATTTCTGGTCTGTTAAACGCATTGGCCATTTTGCAACGAGCCTTCAGCGCGTGCTGAGTGAGCGAGCACCTGACTGAGTAGCCTAACATAAACATATAAGTTGGTGTTTTTTTCTTCTTCGGGGGTGTCAGGGGCGTTGCCTGTTACGTCGTTTGGGTTATTGGGCTACCTTGTTGAACGCATATCATTATATTTCACAATTTATTTATTTTTTCCAAATATAATTAATTAGTCCAACGAACCGTTCGGTACATAATGCTTACCGCGTACCGAACCGAAAGCCTCGTACCGAACGGTTCAATACGAATACGCGTATCGTTACACCCCTAATAAAAATCATTACAAAATATATAATCTATGTGCGGAAAGACATTATGATACTGCCAAATTTAACTGCATCATAGCTATGGGCTTTCCAGCTGAAAGACTCGAAGGTGTCTACAGAAACAATATAGATGATGTAGTGCGATTCTTGGATTTGAAGCATAAAAATCATTACAAAATACATAATCTATGTGCGGAAAGACATTATGATACTGCCAAATTTAACTGCATCATAGCTATGGGCTTTCCAGCTGAAAGACTCGAAGGTGTCTACAGAAACAACATAGATGATGTAGTGCGATTCTTGGATTTGAAGCATAAAAAGCATCTCTATAAGAAGCAGAGGTCACAGAGTTGTTTTTGTTTTCCAGTGGTTTAACATACGCTTCTGGCATGTGTGCACTGAGATGCTGGACCAGAGGAGGACAGACATGCTGTACGGACATGCTGTCTCTCCACTACTCACAGTTTGCATTCATGCTGTCAATGTACCAGACCAGGCAATCTGAACAAGTTGGTCTGAAAACGGTGTATCCGGAGTGTAAAAGGGATCGACAAGTATATGGGCAAATCCACAACAATGTTAGCCATGCCCAGTAAATCTGCATTCATGCTGTCAACATACCAGACTGGCCCTGTGGCGATTGTAACTCAGAACGGAATGTTCCTGCTACACACTTCAAATGTTGTCTTGACCAATCAGATATTGTCTTGGCTCGGGGGTATCATAAATCATTTGTTTATCTTACCAAGCATGTGGTCTGAATTTTCCTGCCTTGCACGGTCTAATTTCGGACATGATTCCTATTACCAGGTTATGATATATTTTACAAATAAATGATTGTCAGGACAATATCAAGCAAAAAAATACAATCACACACATACCAGACATGACTATGTACCCTTCAGCTATCCCATACTTATTTAAAAAAACATACACAATAAGTGATTTCTTCTGCAAATTAAAATAGTCAATAATTGTTCTAGTGGTGTTAATGTTGAAAACTGTTGTGTGCACAAGTTGGTTGGTCATCTTGCTTGGTTCTTGTGGCACTAGAACTGATTTATGACTTCCTGAGGAAGCTTTGATAGACTCTTTAATTTGTCTGGTTCGACTCATTTCTGTTACATATATCCCCCTTTTGATCGGCGAGGTGTTTAGGTGAAGACATCGTCGATCGCTGGAGAAACAAAGGCAGAAGAAGCAGACAAACACAGCAAACAGCAAGACAACACCTCCATGACAGTTACTGTACTGGTGCAGGCATCAGGTTATTTAGGTACACGTGGTTAAGTTCAATTAGTCAATGTAGTTTAGCACATTGAGGATAGTTTAGACCATCTTGGAAATTGTTGTTTTATTCTGATTCATCAATCAAATTTGTGGTTAACTTTGTTTGGTTCTTCTAGGTTGTCTTACTTTACACGTATACCGTTAGTTTTCTAGTAATTTCATTTTCAATTAAATTAATTAACCTATCATGAAAGGAGCTCTCTGGCGGATATTAGGTGTTGCGAGTCAATCCTAATATCAGACCTTTGACCCTTGCAGGGTGTCTAGGCGTTTCACCTACTCAAGAAAGAGGGGAAGGAGAAGGATAGGTAAAAGAAGACCAAAACAAAACAATGCTGCTGTGGGTTTTCCTAGCATGGGTTACAACTACTATTGAGCTAGGATGTCAGGTGTTCTAGTGTGTCATGAACCTTAACTTAGTGTCAGGTGTTCTACCTATTGTGAGGATGGCTGCACGTTTCTTCATGGTGGGTATGTGTAACTTTGTTACACTAAAAGTTGGATATTCTACCTGTGGGAAGAATATGTTTGTTGAATGTGTTATCAGTAGATGTGTTTACCTCTGGGTGTAGGTAATGTTGTGTGTGATAATGGTGTAGTGCATGTGTGGTCAGATCTGTTCAGGTTTGTGTTGTCTCCCCCTTTTTCTAGCATTTCACTGAAGACTGGCTCTCTGCATCCTTGGCTTGGATGAGGGTGTGTCCATGGTCTAATGAGGGGTCAGTCCAGCAAGGCAGGAAGTTCTTTAGCAGACAGTCGGAGGCAGTTTGGCATGGCTGTGTGAATCTGGGTTGCAAAACTTTGTCTCCTATGTTGCATTCTTCTTGTGATGCCTTCTGGCTGTAGCAGACTTTCTGACCTTCTGTGCTCTGGTGGTTGCTGTTGCACAGACAGGGAATGTGGTTCTTGGAGTTGGAGTTAATTTGACAGTTTGTTAGTGACTGTGTTAGGTGTCTGAGGTGATGTCCTTTAGTACCTCAGATTTTTCATCAACAGTTGGCCGTGAAAGACTTGTTCGTTCTGGGTCGTTGTTGAACAGGTGCTTGTCATCTCTGATGTGGTGCACCAGGTGATCACTGGCCTTCCGTTCTGTCGCTGGTCACAGCGAGGATGACTCAGCTTTGTGGTCATATGCATGTAAATTGTCTTGAAAGAACTCTCTCAGTCGTTTCATGACTTGTTCCATGTCTTCTGATGGTAAGCTGTCATGTTCTTGTGCATACTCAGCACTGTGTGTGTCTGAGTGGTGCTGAGGTGGGTTTTGTTGTCGCTTACCCACACGAGTTGCTCTTGGATGAGTCAGGTGATTACCTTTGGATATCTGGTTAGGTTTCCAGATGTTCTTATCCTTTTGGTTTCTTGAGACGCGTGGCTGGTCCCATGGATTTTTCCAGCAGTTGGGCTGAAAGCGGTCGTGGATATGGGCGTCACGTTCTCTGTGCTCTTGATGGAAGACTCTGGTGTTGTGATGACACTGGGTGTCGTCCAGTGCAAGGCTTGAGTCTTTGTTGACAGAGTTCAAGAGTGTGGATGTTTTGTTACCTTTCTTTGAGGCCAACTTCTGCTTGTTACTGGCCTTCTGTGTTAGGTCACGCAACTGTTGGATGGTCATGGAGTTCGGACAGGCTATGACACCTAGATGGTGACTGACTCCAGGGTGCAGATTTCTTAGAAAGAGGCTTTTGAAGTTCACATCCTCTTCAAGGTCAGGCTTGTTGTGTGCACCAAAGTAGGCTTGTCGGAGTCGGTTGTAGTAAGCTTGTGGAGTCTCTTGACGACCTTGTTTGGTTTCCAAGGCAGTTAACAGTCCATGTTCAGACTCTGGGTCTGTAAACTCTTTAATCAGGACCTCACGAAGTCGCTGGTAGTTTGACTTAGTTTGACTGGGCTGTCGATCTAGAAAGTTTCATACCTCGGGACTGAACGTGGCTCTAAGGAGGTATAACCAGTCTCTGTCAGTCACATGAGGTCTCACTTCCAGATGAAATCCGATATCTCGCAGGTAAGCTTGGATGTCGGGACTCTCTGTGGAGTCCGGGTTGAACCTGCTGATGTTTTCAGACAGCATGTTGAGGTCTTTGATTGTCATCCCGTGTGCAGCTCCAAGGTCTTGGATGGGAGGTTTTCTTTCGTTGGCAGGAAAGGGTTGTGTGGCGAAGGCAGGTGAGGTTTTGGGTTGTGGCCCTTCGCTCCTTTCGTCATATGCCAGTTCTTGGACGTGGGACTCTGCTCTGCTCAGCAGTGATGAGGCTAAGAGAGGTTTCTCTTTCCTTGGCTCTTGTTTGTGCTTGTAAGCATTTTGGAGTTCTTTTCTGACCATGTAGAGCTCATCGTTGGTATCGTCTAGTTTTTGGGTCAGATTGTCCGTTTTAGTTCTGTACCTTTCAAGGTGGTCTTTCAAAGCACTATTTTCAGAATTCTTGTTTCTGATGTCTATCTTGGCTTTCTCTAGTAGCTGTTCGGCATACTGGAGTCTGTTTACCAGGTCTTTCTGAGCAGCCGTTGCATGTTGCTGGTCGAGCTGAGCTGCTGCCAGGGCTGCTTGGAGCTTCATAACTTGTTCCGTTGTTTCCCGCTCCCTCTCGCTGGGTGCTTTGAGTTGAACTTTCACTTCCAGCTTGTCTATGCGACGTTGAGCACGTGTCAGCTCCTCTTGAAGGTGGGTGATGTGCTTGTCGCTCAGTTTCAGCTGGGTTGTGAAGGCATAGCTTAGTGAGCTCGTGATCTTGACTAGCTCCTCGTGGTTGTTGTTCTGGCTTGAATCTTGTGTCAGGAATCTTCTCAGGATTAGGATTATTATTAAAAATAATAACAGTTCAAATGTCTTTGGAGTGAGGCTGTCTGTCATGCCTCTCAGCCAAATGTTCACATCTTCCCCATGGGCAATGGGGTCTGCAGTCTGCGGCATGTTGGCACGCTGGGGAGAAGAGAGACTGACACAGATCTGTGTGGAGTAAAAGCCTATGTGTGGTGGGACAACTAAGTGTTGTATCAGTGATTGTGAACCACTAGTGAAATGTGGTGATGACTGTGTTGGTCTCAGGGTGTCTAAGTAGACTAGAGATGCGAAGACTTTGTCACTCTAATGAGGAAGAGGAAAAGAGAGACAGAGGTGAAAAACAAATTCAAATGACAAGCAAAATTTCTGTTTTTCAAATGAGGAAAATTATTTTTTTCCAATTAAATGTTATCAAAACGTAAACAATATTATTATATTTCTTGCTTTGGACAAAAGAATACAATAATAACTCTGATATCTCTTTACTTAGTCTGACAGGATTGACACCATACACCTTACAGTTGGACCGCTCACCAGGGAGTCAGCGAAGGCGACAGTTGCTCAACACGTATCTCTATTAAATTGATCTCAACGTTGGATGAGATGCTAAAACTTTTGCGTTTCCAAATGTAGGGAGGTTAGGAAGAACAAAGGAGAGGATGATTACAATCAAAATTCATAAGGATGATTCGTCGTCTTTGGCACGATTGTGTATTTAATTCACTTAGAATTGATTGATGGTTCTTAAATGTCCTACAAATGTAAAAAGAGAAAAGGAAAGTAAAGGAGAGAGAGGACGGAGATGGTAAGTCTCAGTAGCGGTTATCTCACTACAAGGAGAGCGTTGTGTTAATTGCTGCACAACCAAACAAACAAAATAAACTTTAAGTGAAAGTGGGTTGTCTTTCTAATTTATTTGAACTTGTAGTGAGGGATAACAATGTCTCCTTTTAGAGCTCAGGTGTTCCCTTCCGGGTCACGGGCGTCACTATGGCAACCAAAACACACTCGTAGTGTGTAACGTAGGTGAATTAACGTTAGCACATGAATCGTTGCATTGTTGCAAATACAGTTAAGCATGTTACATGAAATGTCGGTTCATTTCAACACTGTACAAATAACAACACCGCCTTTTAGTTGGTTTTGCGATGTGGCACTTAAACTCTCAGTTTGTATAGAGTTAAATTAATCTTAATTCAAATATAGCAGCTTTTGCTGTAGTTAGGGGGACACAGCGATAGCGACCTTCTGCAGATCTGAATCTCCGTGCCAGTTTCTCTGGACACAAACACAAAAAGGTTTCCTTCGCTGTTGGTACAGTTAAAATTTACTTGATCAAGCTTTTAGAACACTCCCATTCAAATTACTCTCAGACACACGCAGTGTTACGCGAGATTGCATTCACTTTGTGAACAGACACAAACGGGCAAACATTATTCTCTAATGTTTAACGTTAACTTAGGGGAGTCAAATATAAAATTTGATTCGGCAGTGGAACACGCACTGGCAATCAAACAATATGAAATATGAATACGGAGGCTCTGATAAATAGATTGAGGAACACGCTCAAAACTATTCTTTATTCACCGATATATATCCCTTTTGAAACACTAACAGTTTAGCTCCGTTCAGCAAACAGTGACTGAGATAGCGTTTGAGACACTGGAACATGCAGTAAACTCAAATCAGCTATAAAACAAGGCATTACACAAATGAGGAACACGCTCAATTTTAAACTACCAAAATAAAACTACCTTATTGTACGATCTCAGATGTTTACTTTTAAGTTCACTTACTGCTGTTAACAATAAAGAGACGGACTCGAGTTTAACTGTCTCCTCTGGCTGCTTTCATTCATTTGAGGGGGGGCGCACGCTGCTTAAGTCATGCATCACACAAACACACACACACACACACACGTCTCGACTCAGCTTTCATCCGCAGCTAAATAAAAGATTAAATAACTTGGTTTATGCTCACAATTTAGATTAAACTGCCCGCATTCTCCACCAAACTGTAAGGGAAACAGGTCAATTTAGCTCAAAGGAAATCATTTAAGATTTTAAAGGGAATTTGAACAGAATCACTGTTTCACGGCTGGTCACTGAGACGCCCTGCGATTCAGTGAACGAGCCGTTTAACATCAAATCTGCGCTGGATATTAATATCCAAGCTATAGTGAAAACACTATCAATTGGCACAGTAACAAGATCGGCAGTTTAAGACATTAACTTGTAAGCACAAAACACAAGATACTTCTCTTTTCAATATGAATAAGGCTTTATTAGATAAATTTAAGACATATAAACTAATCTAACACATAAACGCACGCACTCACACATTCACACAAGTTGCAGGAAGATCGAAAGTTAGGAAAAGATGAGTTTAAGAGAATGGAAATATGGAATCCCAAGTTTACAGCAATATGTTAAATTGCATAGACATGTACAACCATCAATCAAGTAATTAGCCCTCGCATTGAGTTCCTCAGTGAGGTTAAAATTATATTAGATACACCAGCAAAGGTCACAGTCTGGAGGTAAAGTTACTTGCATCTCCTGTGAAGAAGGAGCCTCGGTGAAAGGGCTATCCCGAGGTCGTTGATTGGCTGGAAGTTCAGTCGCTGAAGTGACGTCTTGGGAAGCCCGTGGTTGTTGGGCGTTGGCTGAAAGTGCAGAGTCGTGTGCGCTTGTTGAAGTTGAACAGGCACCCGAGGTCAGGCGTCGAAGACTCGACGTTACCAAACTTAACTCAGAACACGAAACTCTCAAACGGAAAAGAAAAGAAATAAAGTTTGACGAGACTAGGTTGTGTTCCTTCTCATTGTGGCTAAGTAGCAGGCGTGCAGGCTGAAGCACGCTGAAACCGCGCTTAGCAGACACTAAAAGCAGACTAAACGCAGACTAAAAAGCTAAGATTTCATGGTGTCCAAAGTATTTAAAGAGGCCTGTTGGCCACACCTCAAATGTTGTCTTGACCAATCAGATATTGTCTTGGCTCGGGGGGGGATCATAAATCATTTGTTTATCTTACCAAGCATGTGGTCCGAATTTTAGGGATGGCTGACGCGAAACTTACGTTTCGACACAGTGTCGAGATCCCGAAGCGTAGATGTTTCGAAACACTGCTCCGAACTGTGATTCAAAACACCCATGTCACGTGACTATGGCTAAACGAAGCTTCTGCGCGTTTCATAAGTGTCTCGACCGACAGGTGGCACGCTTGCCGAGTCTGCGTTTGATTGACAGGGGCGGGAACAAACCACACAATCGCACATCTGTCTCAACTGCCACAAAGTTTAAAAGAGGAGTTAATGCACCTTCACCTCATGGGTTTTTGTGAGAGGAGAAAGATTTTGAGATAGCGTTTACGATTTATTGACATTTATAGTGTGATTTAGTTAGTTATATTTAGGTTACATTTAAGTTAAATATATTTACTGATAAACTAAAGACAGTGACAGATAGTTAGGATAGATATAGTGACACATTTATATAGGCTAAGTTAGATATTGACAGATAGCACAGTAGTTAGAGATATAGAATTTAGATAGATTCATATATATATAGATAGATAGATTTATAGATATATAAATTTATATATAGATTCATATATTAATATATATAGAGAGAGAGAGAGAGAGATTCATATATATATATATATATATATATATACTTTCATAAATATATAGATTCATAGATAGATAGATAGATATAGACATTAATAGAATAGATAGAAATGGAGGCTCCACAGAAGAGATGCCGTAAATCTGTGGTGTGGGAGCATTTCCATTTGGAAACCCCAAATAAAGTGAGATGTATGTATTGTGATAGGCAGCTAGCCTACTTCAACAATACATCATCCATGATGCGCCATTTGAGGAGCACTCATCCTGCCATTTTGCAGTGTGCAGAGGATGGTAACATTCCCCCTGTACCTAGGCCTGCTACTGACACTGCTGGGCCATCTAAACAAGGTATACATTGTTTGATATAATATGTACTTCATGTAACACTGTTTAGAAAGTCCATAGTTTTAAATAGACTTAGGCTTGTGTCCACCAGCCTTACAACGTAACGTCAATCTTTTCCAAAACTCCCAATCATGTTGAAAACAGCTTCACTCTGAATATGTAAATGTAACATCTCACAAACTTAGTCACTGTATTACATAGATATTTTTATAGGCTTGAAGACAACATTTTGGTTTTCCTAATTGTTGTAATTAGGGCCCGAGCACCGATGGTGTGAGGACCCTATTGTATCTGCTTTGTTTATTATTATTATTATTATTTAGGGCTCAAGCCCAAAGGGCGAGAGGCCTATTGTTTTCCTTAGGATTATTTTTTATTATTATTATTATTATTTTTTTCCAACGTCTCGGGGGCTTTTGGGGCCCTTAACGTGCTTAAAAAGTCTTGAAAATTGGCACACAGATTGGAACCTGCGGCCATTAGGGCCGGGCAGAGACTGATACACGGGCGTGGCACAGGGGCTCTACAGCGCCCCCTGGAATATGGAGGGCCATATATCATACATTCTTGCTCGTAGACGTATGAAACTCGGTACACATATAAATCTCATCAATCCAAACAACTTTTGTATTGCATATCATAGGCTCCGCCCAACAGGAAGTTGGCTATTTAGGGTTTAGTATTCAAATTTTTCGTCAAAGTTGTGGGGGCTTTGGGGGTCCTTAACATACTCAAAAACTCTTGAAAATTTGCGCACACTTTGGAATCTGTGGCCTTTAGGAGCCTGCAGAGGCTGGGACCCGGGCGTGGCACAGGGGCTCTACGGCGCCCCCTGGAACACAGTCAGAAATGTTGATGTATAGCTCACACATACTTGCACATATTCATATGAAACTCAGTACACATATAGATCTCATCGTGCCGAACAACTTTCGTATTGCATGTCATAGGCTCCACCCAACAGGAAGTCAGCTATTTAGAGTTATGTAAAAAGCGCATGCTCTGGAATTTGAAATACTTGTCATAGGTTTTTTTCTCGATTGCCGCCAAACTCGGTCAACATGATCTCAAGACACTGGGGATGAAAAATTGCCAGGGGATTTTTGATATCTCGAACGGTTTGCTCGTGGCGAGGCGTTGAAATTATGGCGAGAAATTAGAAACAGGAAGTGTCTAATACCATCCACATACATTTCCTGATTTTAATCAAACTTCATCAGATTATTCGTTGTATGATGTCGATCGCATATATGTGACTATTAGGAGTCAAAGTTATAGCGCCACCAACTGGCAGAAGGAAGTGTGTCATTTTCAAAATGATTTGAATTCAGCATCTTATTATTACTCGATTTGCTTCAAACTTCATCAGAATAATGTTAAAACACAGCTGATATAAATCTGCAAGGGGGATATTGATATCTAAAAAATTGTTGCCGTGGCAACATGTCAAACTGGAATACTTCTCAGGTGATTTTGAGGCATATAACATGCTTAGAATTTCACAAAACTCTGAACACACATCAGTATTAGTGACAGCTAGACACTGGCAAAAGTTCATAAGAGGGCGTGGAATAGGCACTCTATAGCGCCACCTTTTGTCAAAAGTGGGGGGGTTAGTTTTAGCTACAGACACCAAACTCAGTACAAAAATTGTTCTTATCAAGACGGACAACTTTCTAATTCACAGTCATCAGCTACGACCAACAGGAAGTCGGCTATTTTGATTTGAATGTGGATTATTTTTTACATTTAGCCGTGAATTAATGCATACTGCTCAGAGGAGAGTAACACTATACACACCAAACTTAGTCTACATGTTGAAAAAACATTGAGGAACTTAAATTGTGAATGGGTTTTGGATAGCTTGGATGGTTTTGTCGTGGTGATTTTTTTAAATGACAATAAAGATGGAATTATTAATTTTCCTGCATTTTTAAATTCCAAACACTTCAAAACCTTTTTTCATACAGAAAAAAAGTTATTCTGAGTAAATATGCATAGTTTCATGACTTTACAACACTGTATGGATAACAGAAAATTAAAAAACTGTCAGACATCTCATCTCACTCTGTCCATCTGTTTGAGTGTGTGTGCTTAGACTTCCATTGTCTGAGAGAAATAGCGCCCCTACAGGTTCAGTTACCGGACTAAAAAAGGGAGGAGACTGTCTTTTGGTTTCGATTTTAAATCGGTTAAAATACAAATAAATACTTGGATTTAATTCACAGTGACAAGCTAAACCAACATATATGATTATTATCAGGTCAGGGCTCATTAATAATTGATGTGTGGTCAGTGATACGTGAGAAACACGAGAGATGAATCACCGCTCTGAGCAGGAGCGTGTGGAATGATGAGCTCAGAAAAAAATAGTTTATTCTTGTTTTATAGCTATTAAAAATAAAGTATTGCAGCGATATCACACAATTCACCAATTAGAGCACACCAAGAGCTAAATTAAGATGTTTTTGAACTGTTTGTGTGAAAATGAAATATTTGCGGCTGCCTATCTGAAATCACTGCCTCCGATCAGCGCGCACAGTGTCTCAGAGCTCAAAACAAACGAATTTATTCTTGTTTAAGAGCTTTTTAAAATAAATTATTGCCATAAATGCACACAATATATCCATTATAACACAACACGAGCTAAATGCAGGTGTTTGTGACCCGTTTAAGTGTGCAAGACTATTTGAAAGCGCGTCTGGCAGAATAACATATCTCTCGAGCTGCAGGTTTCTGCCTTTCGTCGTAAGAACGAACACATCACGGACAAGATTATTTCAAAATACATAATAGCTTGGCTAATATAAACGAAAACAGCCACGTGATAAACTGTTGAGAATTAAATCTGAAGTGGATCTACTGGATTTTAATATTAAGTGACCACATATACCAGCTGCTTCTGTCTTCAATTTTAATCTATATAAAAAAATTAAACTCATTCATCCTGGCTGCTTTTTTAATGTGTGTACGTATTTATTTATTATTTTGCTCTAACAAGACTTAATCTATATTTAATTAAATCAATTACATTTTATTTTACATTTGATTTGTCCATTTCTGCATCTAAACGCCTAAAAACCTAAAACATGCTCTATTATACTATTGTTAGCAATTTCTTTATCGTCCAAGTTATCTGGTGTACACGCTTTTATTTTCATAATAAACTCGTTTGTTAGATTATACACAGTTATAGTGGTCTATAATAAATATTGACAGGTTTTATTCAAGATGTTTAGAATGATCGCCGTAGGCTAATTTTTTAAAATGTAAATCCAAAAAAAAAAAAAAAAAAAAAAAAAAATTAAAAACATTGGAAAAGAATAACTTGTACTTTTTTATACATTTTGTATAGTTTCATAGTTTATGCATTATAGTTATAAAAACAAACAAATTTAGCCACTCACATAGAAATCTTAGGCCTTATCCTTTTCTGACAGTTTTAGGGATTTTTAAAAATCCTAAAAAACCTTATTTGTGCTGCAAATAATAATTTCAAACTAATTTGATACTGACCTCTGACATCCTGTGACATGATATTTATTTGAATTTACATAATCTCATGGATGTAACAGTAAATCTGTTCAGCTCACAGATCAAGACTAAGCTCTAATGCAAGCAGAACTTTCACAAATGCTTTTAGGTCAATAAAATCATTACAAAACACTTACAAATCATTTAAGGGATTTGATAACACTGTAAAATAATGTCTAATTTGTTAAGATTAGCAAATGCATTGATAACACTTTATAATAACTGCACTCATTAGTAAATAGTCAGTTCATGCTTCATAAAGCCTTGTCCCAATATTAATAGTCAGTAGTAAGCAGTTTATAAATACAGCTATAAATAGCTTGTTCTTGGTTTATAAGCACATTTATTAAAAAGGAGAGTAAAGGGTCAGTTATCTTCCTATGAAAAAAATAAATAAAAAATAAACAAACAACAACACTGATTGATACAGAACTCATAAATGTTATTGTGGATTTATGATAAACTCAGCCTGTAAATGAATTCATTCTCCTCCAAGAAGACACAAGTAGTTCACACCAAACTGTTTTAACATGAAGCCATATACTGAAGATGTTAAATTGCGAATGGGTTTAGGATACCTTAAATGGTGTTGCCATAGCGATTTATTAAAGTAACATAAAAAAAATACAATAGTAATTTTACTATATCTTTAAAATTTTTAATTCCAACTCTTCATAATTTTTTATATACGTAGAAGTCATCATTTGAAGGAAGCACAGTAAGTTTAATAGCTTTATCATTTTCAAGAGCCAGCATAAATTTAAAACTATCATAACATATAAATCAAGCTTGCAATTCTTAGTACCAATAATGGCCACCAGATGGAGCTATAGGATTACTTTTAAATAATTATTGTAGAAACAAGTATGATTTAAATCATTTATAGAAATCTTTCAAAGAAAAATAATATGAATTTTATGTATTTTACTGATAAAATGACATTCACTTAATTAGAATAACAAGCTGAAGTATTGTGAACTGTATATTAAGAATAATTCTTTATAGGCTTTATGGACAGATATGTTTTGAGTGACTTGAAGGATCAGCACCACATCCTCTTTTACCAGTTTAAAGAATGTATCTTACAGTACAGGTGCGGATGAATTTTGAATGGCTTGAATGGTTTTGTCGTGGTGATTTTTTAAAATATTAGTAAAAAAGTAACCAGTAAAATGTCTTTTATTTTTTTAAGTGCAGCTTCTAAACACTTAAAAAAAAATTACACATAGAAGACAAGTCATTCTGAGGAAATATGCATAGTTTCATGACTATACAACACTATATGGATGATAGAAAATTAAAAAACTATCATACATCTGATGTCACTCTGTCCCTCTGTCACTGTGGGTAATGTGTGTGTGTGTGTGTGTGTGTGTTAAGTGAATTAGTTGTGAAACTATCAGGGAGCATTTAGTCTCCAGTGCCAACATTTTACAGAACTGCCACTTTCCTGGAGTCTCAGAATTACAATGTGTCAGGTTCTGAGAGATCTAAGATTCCAAAAAATGATTTAATTATAATACCATGAAGTATTGTGAAATACTACATATTAAGACTTTATATATAGGCTTTATGAACAGATTAGAGTGACTCGTGAAGGACCAGCACCACCTCCTCTTGTCCGATGGTTTGAGGAATATATCTTCCTGAATCCGGGGTTAAGATTTAGGAGCTCATTTTTATTCCACCTCATTTCCTGAAAGTCTGTCTTGCAGAATTTACTAAAAATTAATCTTCACATTAATTCCTAATTATTTTGCAATTATTTTTGTCAGTTCTTCTTGACCTGTTTTTTTTTTTTCTTCTTCTTTTCTGACCTCATGACCCAGTCAGCATTTTTGTACAATGGTCAAATCTTAACTTATCCATTTCTGTATTGCATTTGTGTTTGATATTTCTCATGGGTATTTCATAATTTTCGACTTTGAGTTAAAAACGTTTGAGTTAAAACTCTTTTTTAGCGCATTTCATCTGTAAAAGAAAACATGCCTAATGATTCTGCACATGAATATAAGGAGTTTTCTCTTCCAGCTTTCCTGGAATATTGTATAGCACTCATAAATGATTAAACAAAAAATAATGGTAGTTATTAAGATTGATATGGCTTGGAATTGGTAAAATGTGCTTGGAAAAAAAATCACAATAAAACAATGTTTTAATGTTTAAGTTGGGAATATTAAATGACATGAATGAATGCTATATAAATATTGTTCATGTTAACATAATGTTTATAAATGAAATCTTATTGTAAAGTGTTACTAAATATATATATATATATATATATATATATATATATATATATATATATATATATATATATATATATATATATATATATATATATATATATTGTTCTGTGAATGTGATTTTAAAGTCTAGATGATTCGGATTAACCCTTTAACCGCCATACCCTTTAAAACCTCACTGCCAGAGGGATATTGTGAATGCATGTGCCCGCTGGGCACAGTTTACCTGATGCCACCGGGGTGGCGATGGCATTGGTGGCTTGAGCCCGCCATCGCTGCTTGCAGCTATATTATTAGGGCCCGAGCACCGATGGTGTGAGGACCCTATTGTATCTGCTCTGTTTATTATTATTATTCTTATTCTTCCGCTTCTCCAAAATGAATCGCATTTTTGAGGGCTTAAACATGCTCAAAAAGTCATGAAACTTTGCACACGCGTAAAACCAGGTGAAAATTTTTGTCTGATATAGGATTCAGAAGAGGGTGTGGCAAAATGGCTCGACAGCGCCACCTATACGAAGAAAATCAACAGCCTTCGAGCTATGTTTCACGTACATGCACGAAAATTGGCACACATATGTAACACACCAATACCTACAAAAAAGACTCTTGGAGCAAAATTCTAAACCCAACAGGAAGTCGGTTATTTTTAATATTATGAGCAAATTTTGTGTAATTTTTGTCATTTCCATGTGTTGTATTTTAACGAACTCCTCCTAGAGATTTCTTCAAATCAACACCAAATTTGGTATGCCAAATCTAAAGGCCTTTGCGATGTTAAATTGCGAAGATCTTGAGTTTTCGTTGAAGGGCGTGTCCGTGGCGGCCTGGCGAATTTCGATGATTCGCCACGAAAAATGAAGTTGCTATAACTCACACATACAATGTCCAATCTTCCCCAAACTTCACATGTTGGATAAGACTCTTGACCTGAACAGATCTACATGCCCATATTCTGTTTTAGTCATAGCGCCACCTATTGGCAACAGGAAGTGACATATTTTACGCTGTGACGAACTACTCCTAGAAATTTTTTGACATCAATGTCTTTTTTGTGGTCAGTCTAATCTAAAGGCCTGTGCGATGTTCAGTTGTGAAGATCTTGAGTTTTCGTTAAAAGGCGTGTCCACGGCACCATGGTGAAGTTCGATGTCTCGCCATGTGAATAAAAGATGTTATAACTCAGGCATAAAATGTCCGATCTTCCCCAAACTTCACATGTGTGATAAGAGTCCTGTCCTGAACAGATCTGCAGGCCAATATTCCACCGGGTGTGGCAGAATGGCTCGATAGCGCCACCTATACACTTTCAATGGAGTGTGCCTCGAGCTATGTTTCACGTACATGTACAAAAATTGGTACACACATGTAAGTCACCAATATCTACAAAAAAGTCTCTTGGTACGAAATCCGAATCCCAACAGGAAGTCGGTTATTTTGAATTTTCCCTGCAAAATTGGTGTTGCTTTTGCCATTTTCAGGGGTTGTACTTTAACGAACTCCTCCTAGAGATTTATTCAGATCAACACCAAACTTGGTCAGTGTAATCTAAATCCATTTGCGATGTTAAATTGCGAAGGACTTGAGGTTTCGTTAAAGGGCGTGTCCATGGCGGCCTGACAAATTTCGATGTTTCGCCATAAAAAGGAAGTTGCTGTAACTCAGACATACAATGTCCAATCTGCCCCAAACTACACATGTTGGATAAGACTCTTGACCTGAACAAATCTACATGACAATATTCAGTTATACTCATAGCGCCACCTATTGGCAACAGGAAGTGACATATTTTACACTGCGACAAACTATTTCCAGAAATGTTATGACATCAATGTCTTTTTTGTGGTCAGTCTAATCTAAAGACCTGTGTGATGTTTAGTTGTGAAGATCTTGAGATTTTGTTAAAAGGCGTGTCCATGGCGCCGTGACGAAGTTCGATGTCTCGCCATGGGAATAAAAGATGTTATAACTCAGGCATAAAATGTCAGATCTTCCCCAAACTTCACATGTGTGATAAGGGTCCTGGCCTGAACAGATATGAAGGCAAATATTCCATTGGGTGTGGCAAAATGGCTCGATAGCGCCACCTATACACTTTCAACGGAGTGCATATGCACTTTCAACGGAGTGCGCCTCGAGCTATGATTCACGTACATGTACAAAAATCGGTACACACATGTAACACACCAATACCTACAAAAAAGTCTCTTGGTACGAAATCCGAATCCCAACAGGAAATCGGTTATTTAGAATTTTCTCTGCAAAATTGGCATAGTTTTTGCCATTTTCAGGGGTTGTACTTTAACGAACTCCTCCTAGAGATTTATTCAGATCAACACCAAACTTGCTCAGTGTAATCTAAAGCCTTTTGCGATCTTAAATTGCGAAGATCTTGAGGTTTCGTTAAAGGGCGTGTCCATGGCGGCCTGACAAATTTTGATGTTTCGCCATGAAATAGGATGTTGTTGTAACTCAGGCATAAAATGTCCAATCCTCCCCAAACCTCACATGTTCGACAAAAGTCCTGCCCTGAACACATCTGAAGGCCAATATTCCACTATAATGATAGCGCCACCTGCTGGCAACAGGAAGATTGGCACATATATGGAATAAACATTGATATATTCTACTTATATTTATGAGTTTAAACGCATATTTTATCTCACCGTTCACCTATTAACTAAAGCCACTCGCTGCCGGTGAGCCCGGGTGCGAGGGCCCGTTCATCGCTGCTTGCAGCTTTAATTATTATTATTCTTCTTCTTCTTCTTCTCCCGAATGAATCGCATTTTTGAGGGCTTTAACATGCTCAAAAAGTCATGAAACTTTGCACACGCGTCAAACCTGGTGAAAATTTTTGTCTGATATAGGATTCAGAAGAGGGTGTGGCAAAATGCCTCGACAGCGCCACCTATACCAAGAAAATCAACAGCCTTCCGGCTATGTTTCACGTACATGCACGAAAATTGGCACACATATGTAACACACCAATACCTACAAAAAAGACTCTTGGAGCGAAATTCTAAACCCAACAGGAAGTCGGTTATTTTTAATATTATGAGCATATTTTGTGTAATTTTGGTCATTTCCATGTGTTGTATTTTAACGAACTCCTCCTAGAGATTTCTTCAAATCAACACCAAATTTGGTATGCCTAATCTAAAGGCCTTTGCGATGTTAAATTGCGAAGATCTTGAGTTTTCGTTGAAGGGCGTGTCCGTGGCGGCCTGGCGAATTTCGATGATTCGCCATGAAAAATGAAGTTGCTATAACTCACACATACAATGTCCAATCTGCCCCAAACTTCACATGTTTGATGAGATTCCGAACCTGAACAGATTGACATGCCCATATTCAGTTATAGTCATAGCGCCACCTATTGGCAACAGGAAGTGACATATTTTACGCTGCGACGAACTACTCCTAGAAATTTTATGACATCAATGTCTTTTTTGTGGTCAGTCTAATCTAAAGGCCTGTGCAATGTTCAGTTGTGAAGATCTTGAGTTTTCGTTAAAAGGCTTGTTCATGGCGCCGCGACGAAGTTCGATGTCTCGCCATGGGAATAAAAGATGTTATAACTCAGGCATAAAATGTCCGATCTTCCCCAAACTTCACATGTGTGATAAGAGGCCTGGCCTGAACAGATCTGCAGGCCAATATTCCACCGGGTGTGGCAGAATGGCTCTATAGCGCCACCTATACATTTTCAACGGAGTGCGCCTCGAGCTATGTTTCACGTACATGTACAAAAATTGGTACACACATGTAACACACCAATACCTACAAAAAAGTCTCTTGGTACGAAATCCGGATCCCAACAGGAAGTCAGTTATTTTGAATTTTCCCTTTAAAATTGGTGTTGTTTTTGCCATTTTCAGGGGTTGTACTTTAACGAACTCCTCCTAGAGATTTATTCAGATCAACACCAAACTTGGTCAGTGTAATCTAAAGCCATTTGCGATGTTAAATTGCGAAGGACTTGAGGTTTCGTTAAAGGGCGGGTCCATGGCGGCCTGACAAATTTCGATGTTTCGCCATGAAAAAGGAAGTTGCTGTAACTCAGACATACAATGTCCAATCTGCCCCAAACTTCACATGTTGGATAAGACTCTTGATCTGAACAGATCTACATGCAAATATTCAGTTATAGTCATAGCGCCACCTATTGGCAACAGGAAGTTACATATTTTACACTGCGACAAACTACTCCTAGAATTTTTTTTTAGATTAATATATATTTTGTGGTCAGTCTAATCTAAAGGCCTGTGCAATGTTAACTTTTGAAGATCTTGAGTTTTTGTTAAAGGTCGTGTCCATGGTGCCATGACAAGTTTGATGTCTCGCCACAGCAAGAGAAGTTGTTATAACTCAGGCATAAATTGTTCGATCTTCCCCAGACTTCACATGTTCGAGTCCTGGTCTGAACACATCTGAAGGCCAATTTTCCGTAATAATGATAGCGCCACCTGCTGGCAACAGGAAGATTGGAACATATACAGAATATACTTTGATATATTCCAATCATATTTATGACTTTAAATGCATATTTCTCACCGTTAACCTTTTTACTAATGCCACTCGCTGGCGGGGAGCCCGGGTGCGAGGGCCCGTTCATCGCTGCTTGCAGCTTTAATTTTATATTGTATTTGATCTGTCTTTGCACACTGAGCATAAACTTTTCCAAACTTGAAAAAGCTTTTATTTTTTTGGAAATTTAGTTTTGTGAAAGTACTTTTAATCTTTTATCTTTATTTTCTTTTAAAAGGCAGACAGAGGGAATTGGATGAGGCTCTTGTAGACATGGTGGTAAAGGATTTGCAGCCCTTCACTATCGTGGAGGATGAGGGTTTCATGGCTTTTGTGAACAAACTTGATCCAAGCTATGTCCTCCCATCCCGGAAGGCACTTAAAACGATGGTAACCGAAAGGTACAACATTTCTAAGGAGAAGACAATGGAGGACCTAAAAAAGGCAGATTTTATTAGCCTTACAGCTGACATGTGGTCCTCCATTAATATGGACGGATACCTTGGTGTTACTTGCCACTACATAACACCAGAGGCAAAGCTGGCAACTGTTGTACTGGGTGTAAGGAGGTTTTACCAAACACACACAGCCCAGCATCTCATGGAGGCTAAAGCTTTGCTAATGGCCGAGTGGGGAATAACCACCAAAGTTCAGTGTATGGTGACTGATAATGCATCCAACATGATCTTAAGTGCCCAGCTACTGAACCTTCGGCATGTCCCATGTTTTGCCCACAATTTAAATTTAATTGTAAAAAAGGCCCTAGATCAAACCCCACTCATCAATGAAATACGACAGAAAGCCAGAAAGATAGTGGGGTTATTTAGATCCAGCTGCAAAGCAAAGGACAAGCTTGTGGAGATGCAGGGCTTGATGGGCAGACCAGCTCTGAAACTGATGCAGGAGGTGGACACAAGATGGAACAGCACTTACGACATGTTGCAGCGCTTGTATGAGCAACGAGAGCCAGTGGGTGCAGCGCTATCAAATTTAAACAGTGATACTGCTCCGCTGACAAGTTTTGAGTATAACATTATACAAGAATCATTGTCACTACTGCAGCCTTTCAAACTCGCAACGACAGAGTTGTCAGAGGAACAGAGAGTGTCTGCTTCAAAGCTCATACCACTTTACAGGATGTTGCAACACAAGCTATCGCAGAAAAAAGGCCAATCAGCACAGGAATCAACTGCACAATTAGGTAGGCCACAATGACCATACTACTGTATGTAATGTATTGGCCACAACTGTCATATTATTTTTTATCAATATAACCAATATGGTTTGCTTGTGTTTTGAACAGGCACACACCTGCAAGAAGGTCTGCACTCAAGATGTGGTGGGTACGAGTCATTCAGAGCCTTGGCTCTGGCTACACTGCTGGACCCAAGGTTCAAAAATGTGGGTTTTGGAAATCCTGCCAAAGCCCAGGAGGCTGAAAAGCAGATCACACTGGAGTGTGCTTCGCTGATGCGTTCAAACACAGCAACTCCTGGTAAGCAGTTTCACTCTTCATCTGACATTATGGAGTTATGTCATCTGAATAATTATGTGACTTATACTTCATATATGCTGTCAGTTTAGACTTAGTAACTAATTGTTGTTTTTACTTTCATTCAGAGCCACAGTCAACATCAGGCCCATCATCATCATCATCAACAACAACATCAACAACAGAAACCCAGGACAGTTTATGGGAACTTTTTGATAGTCGTATCCATGAAACCCAGGCGATACACAGTGCCACAGCAGATGCCACAGTAGAAGTTAAAAAGTACCTAAAAGATGCATTTTTGCCAAGAGCCCATGATCCACTAAGTTACTGGAAAGAGAGAGCTGTGATTTTTCCTCATTTGTATGTCCTTGCTAAAAAATATCTATGCATGCCAGCAACAAGTGTCCCTTGTGAGAGGATTTTTTCTAAGGCTGGAGAAATTATCAGTAAAAAAAGAAGTAGGCTAAGCCCTTCCACAGCAGAGCAATTAATATATTTGAATAAAAATCTTAAAAAAAAAAAAAAAATTAGACCATTGTGGATTTATTTGTTTTATTCATTTTTCATGACCAAAATAACCTAGTTATTATTATGATATAGGATTATATAGGATATTATTATAGGATTTTAAAATATCACCACATTAACGAAAACAAAATATTTTTATTTATTTTTAAATGGCTTGTTGTCAAAGTTGTTTCAGATAACATGGGCAATTGGCCACTAGGTGTCACCGTGGAGACGGGTGTCGGTAAAGTTTCGAAGCCTCGAAACAAATACGGCACTTTGCTTCAACTGTTTCAGTGTTTCATGAAGCCTCGCTCTGCCCACCACTACCGAATTTTCCTGCCTTGCAGGGTCTAATTCCGGAGATGATTCCTATTACCAGGTTATGATATATTTTACAAATAAATGATTGTCAGGACAATATCAAGCAAGAAAATTCAATCACACACATACAGTATTGTTCAAAATAATAGCAGTACAATGTGACTAACCAGAATAATCAAGGTTTTTCGTATATTTTTTTATTGCTACGTGGCAAACAAGTTACCAGTAGGTTCAGTAGATTCTCAGAAAACAAATGAGACCCAGCATTCATGATATGCACGCTCTTAAGGCTGTGCAATTGGGCAATTAGTTGAATTAGTTGAAAGGGGTGTGTTCAAAAAAATAGCAGTGTGGCATTCAATCACCGAGGTCATCAATTTTGTGAAGAAACAGGTGTGAATCAGGTGGCCCCTATTTAAGGATGAAGCCAACACTTGTTGAACATGCATTTGAAAGCTGAGGAAAATGGGTCGTTCAAGACATTGTTCAGAAGAACAGCGTACTTTGATTAAAAAGTTGATTAGAGAGGGGAAAACCTATAAAGAGGTGCAAAAAATGATAGGCTGTTCAGCTAAAATGATCTCCAATGCCTTAAAATGGAGAGCAAAACCAGAGAGACGTGGAAGAAAACGGAAGACAACCATCAAAATGGATAGAAGAATAACCAGAATGGCAAAGGCTCAGCTAATGATCACCTCCAGGATGATCAAAGACAGTCTGGAGTTACCTGTAAGTACTGTGACAGTTAGAAGACGTCTGTGTGAAGCTAATCTATTTTCAAGAATCCCCCGCAAAGTCCCTCTGTTAAAAAAAAGGCATGTGCAGAAGAGGTTACAATTTGCCAAAGAACACATCAACTGGCCTAAAGAGAAATGGAGGAACATTTTGTGGACTGATGAGAGTAAAATTGTTCTTTTTGGGTCCAAGGGCCACAGGCAGTTTGTGAGACGACCCCCAAACTCTGAATTCAAGCCACAGTACACAGTGAAGACAGTGAAGCATGGAGGTGCAAGCATCATGATATGGGCATGTTTCTCCTACTATGGTGTTGGGCCTATTTATCGCATACCAGGGATCATGGATCAGTTTGCATATGTTAAAATACTTGAAGAGGTCATGTTGCCCTATGCTGAAGAGGACATGCCCTTGAAATGGTTGTTTCAACAAGACAATGACCCAAAACACACTAGTAAACGGGCAAAGTCTTGTTTCCAAACCAACAAAATTAATGTTATGGAGTGGCCAGCCCAATCTCCAGACCCTTAATCCAATTGAGAACTTGTGGGGTGATATCAAAAATGCTGTTTCTGAAGCAAAACCAAGAAATGTGAATGAATTGTTGGAATGTTGTTAAAGAATCATGGAGTGGAATAACAGCTGAGAGGTGCCACAAGTTGGTTGACTCCATGCCACACAGATGTCAAGCAGTTTTAAAAAACTGGTGGTCATACAACTAAATATTAGTTTAGTGATTCACAGGATTGCTAATCCCAGAAAAAAAAAAAGTTTGTACAAAATAGTTTTATGTTTGTACAGTCAAAGGTAGACACTGCTATTTTTTTGAACACACCCCTTCAACTAATTGCCCAATTGCACAGCCTTAAGAGCGTGCATATCATGAATGCTGGGTCTTGTTTGTTTTCTGACAATCTACTGAACCTACTGGTAACTTGTTTGCCACGTAGCAATAAAAAATATACTAAAAACCTTGATTATTCTGGTTAGTCACATTGTACTGCTATTATTTTGAACAATACTGTACCAGACATGACTATGTACCCTTCAGCTATCCCAGTTATTTTAAAAAAAACATACACAATAAGTGATTATTACATGATAGTCAAATGTACATGATAGTCAAATGTGTGGGTTACACATAAATGAATATGGGATGTATGCGATGGACTGATTCATTTATAAAGTCTTTTTGAGTTCATTCTGGTCCTATATATGTACAAAAGCAGTTTCTTTGCCATTCTCATGACAAAGACTTTTTGTGGAGACAAAATCCCTTCCCCCTTAGGAATTTCAGTCTGGGTCTGCTAGGTGGGGGGAAGTCAATGGAAGTGTTTACCTCATGGTTTCCATGTGATG
>NW_020529208.1:0-162975 GCF_003368295.1 Carassius auratus
AGATGGTAAGTCTCAGTAGCGGTTATCTCACTACAAGGAGAGCGTTGTGTTAATTGCTGCCAACAACCAAACAAACAAAATAAACTTTAAGTGAAAGTGGGTTGTCTTTCTAATTTATTTGAACTTGTAGTGAGGGATAACAATGTCTCCTTTTAGAGCTCAGGTGTTCCCTTCCGGGTCACGGGCGTCACTATGGCAACCAAAACACACTCGTAGTGTGTAACGTAGGTGAATTAACGTTAGCACATGAATCGTTGCATTGTTGCAAATACAGTTAAGCATGTTACATGAAATGTCGGTTCATTTCAACACTGTACAAATAACAACACCGCCTTTTAGTTGGTTTTGCGATGTGGCACTTAAACTCTCAGTTTGTATAGAGTTAAATTAATCTTAATTCAAATATAGCAGCTTTTGCTGTAGTTAGGGGGACACAGCGATAGCGACCTTCTGCAGATCTGAATCTCCGTGCCAGTTTCTCTGGACACAAACACAAAAAGGTTTCCTTCGCTGTTGGTACAGTTAAAATTTACTTGATCAAGCTTTTAGAACACTCCCATTCAAATTACTCTCAGACACACGCAGTGTTACGCGAGATTGCATTCACTTTGTGAACAGACACAAACGGGCAAACATTATTCTCTAATGTTTAACGTTAACTTAGGGGAGTCAAATATAAAATTTGATTCGGCAGTGGAACACGCACTGGCAATCAAACAATATGAAATATGAATACGGAGGCTCTGATAAATAGATTGAGGAACACGCTCAAAACTATTCTTTATTCACCGATATATATCCCTTTTGAAACACTAACAGTTTAGCTCCGTTCAGCAAACAGTGACTGAGATAGCGTTTGAGACACTGGAACATGCAGTAAACTCAAATCAGCTATAAAACAAGGCATTACACAAATGAGGAACACGCTCAATTTTAAACTACCAAAATAAAACTACCTTATTGTACGATCTCAGATGTTTACTTTTAAGTTCACTTACTGCTGTTAACAATAAAGAGACGGACTCGAGTTTAACTGTCTCCTCTGGCTGCTTTCATTCATTTGAGGGGGGGGCGCACGCTGCTTAAGTCATGCATCACACAAACACACACACACACACACACGTCTCGACTCAGCTTTCATCCCGCAGCTAAATAAAAGATTAAATAACTTGGTTTATGCTCACAATTTAGATTAAACTGCCCGCATTCTCCACCAAACTGTAAGGGAAACAGGTCAATTTAGCTCAAAGGAAATCATTTAAGATTTTTAAAGGGAATTTGAACAGAATCACTGTTTCACGGCTGGTCACTGAGACGCCCTGCGATTCAGTGAACGAGCCGTTTAACATCAAATCTGCGCTGGATATTAATATCCAAGCTATAGTGAAAACACTATCAATTGGCACAGTAACAAGATCGGCAGTTTAAGACATTAACTTGTAAGCACAAAACACAAGATACTTCTCTTTTCAATATGAATAAGGCTTTATTAGATAAATTTAAGACATATAAACTAATCTAACACATAAACGCACGCACTCACACATTCACACAAGTTGCAGGAAGATCGAAAGTTAGGAAAAGATGAGTTTAAGAGAATGGAAATATGGAATCCCAAGTTTACAGCAATATGTTAAATTGCATAGACATGTACAACCATCAATCAAGTAATTAGCCCTCGCATTGAGTTCCTCAGTGAGGTTAAAATTATATTAGATACACCAGCAAAGGTCACAGTCTGGAGGTAAAGTTACTTGCATCTCCTGTGAAGAAGGAGCCTCGGTGGAAAGGGCTATCCCGAGGTCGTTTGATTGGCTGGAAGTTCAGTCGCTGAAGTGACGTCTTGGGAAGCCCGTGGTTGTTGGGCGTTGGGCTGAAAGTGCAGAGTCGTGTGCGCTTGTTGAAGTTGAACAGGCACCCGGAGGTCAGGCGTCGAAGACTCGACGTTACCAAACTTAACTCAGAACACGAAACTCTCAAACGGAAAAGAAAAGAAATAAAGTTTGACGAGACTAGGTTGTGTTCCTTCTCATTGTGGCTAAGTAGCAGGCGTGCAGGCTGAAGCACGCTGAAACCGCGCTTAGCAGACACTAAAAGCAGACTAAACGCAGACTAAAAAGCTAAGATTTCATGGTGTCCAAAGTATTTAAAGAGGCCTGTTGGCCACACCTCAAATGTTGTCTTGGACCAATCAGATATTGTCTTGGCTCGGGGGGGATCATAAATCATTTGTTTATCTTACCAAGCATGTGGTCCGAATTTTAGGGATGGCTGACGCGAAACTTACGTTTCGACACAGTGTCGAGATCCCGAAGCGTAGATGTTTCGAAACACTGCTCCGAACTGTGATTCAAAACACCCATGTCACGTGACTATGGCTAAACGAAGCTTCTGCGCGTTTCATAAGTGTCTCGACCGACAGGTGGCACGCTTGCCGAGTCTGCGTTTGATTGACAGGGGCGGGAACAAACCACACAATCGCACATCTGTCTCAACTGCCACAAAGTTTAAAAGAGGAGTTAATGCACCTTCACCTCATGGGTTTTTGTGAGAGGAGAAAGATTTTGAGATAGCGTTTACGATTTATTGACATTATAGTGTGATTTAGTTAGTTATATTTAGGTTACATTTAAGTTTAAATATATTTACTGATAAACTAAAGACAGTGACAGATAGTTAGGATAGATATAGTGACACATTTATATAGGCTAAGTTAGATATTGACAGATAGCACAGTAGTTAGAGATATAGAATTTAGATAGATTCATATATATATAGATAGATAGATTTATAGATATATAAATTATATATAGATTCATATATTAATATAGTATAGAGAGAGAGAGAGAGAGATTCATATATATATATATATATATATATATACTTTCATAAATATATAGATTCATAGATAGATAGATAGATATAGACATTAATAGAATAGATAGAATGGAGGCTCCACAGAAGAGATGCCGTAAATCTGTGGTGTGGGAGCATTTCCATTTGGAAACCCCAAATAAAGTGAGATGTATGTATTGTGATAGGCAGCTAGCCTACTTCAACAATACATCATCCATGATGCGCCATTTGAGGAGCACTTCATCCTGCCATTTTGCAGTGTGCAGAGGATGGTAACATTCCCCCTGTACCTAGGCCTGCTACTGACACTGCTGGGCCATCTAAACAAGGTATACATTGTTTGATATAATATGTACTTCATGTAACACTGTTTAGAAAGTCCATAGTTTTAAATAGACTTAGGCTTGTGTCCACCAGCCTTACAACGTAACGTCAATCTTTTCCAAAACTCCCAATCATGTTGAAACAGCTTCACTCTGAATATGTAAATGTAACATCTCACAAACTTAGTCACTGTATTACATAGATATTTTTATAGGCTTGAAGACAACATTTTGGTTTTCCTAATTGTTGTAATTAGGGCCCGAGCACCGATGGTGTGAGGACCCTATTGTATCTGCTTTGTTTATTATTATTATTATTATTTAGGGCTCAAGCCCAAAGGGCGAGAGGCCTATTGTTTTCCTTAGGATTATTTTTTATTATTATTATTATTATTTTTTTCCAACGTCTCGGGGGCTTTTGGGGCCCTTAACGTGCTTAAAAAGTCTTGAAAATTGGCACACAGATTGGAACCTGCGGCCATTAGGGCCGGGCAGAGACTGATACACGGGCGTGGCACAGGGGCTCTACAGCGCCCCCTGGAATATGGAGGGCCATATATCATACATTCTTGCTCGTAGACGTATGAAACTCGGTACACATATAAATCTCATCAATCCAAACAACTTTTGTATTGCATATCATAGGCTCCGCCCAACAGGAAGTTGGCTATTTAGGGTTTAGTATTCAAATTTTTCGTCAAAGTTGTGGGGGCTTTGGGGGTCCTTAACATACTCAAAAACTCTTGAAAATTTGCGCACACTTTGGAATCTGTGGCCTTTAGGAGCCTGCAGAGGCTGGGACCCGGGCGTGGCACAGGGGCTCTACGGCGCCCCCTGGAACACAGTCAGAAATGTTGATGTATAGCTCACACATACTTGCACATATTCATATGAAACTCAGTACACATATAGATCTCATCGTGCCGAACAACTTTCGTATTGCATGTCATAGGCTCCACCCAACAGGAAGTCAGCTATTTAGAGTTATGTAAAAAGCGCATGCTCTGGAATTTGAAATACTTGTCATAGGTTTTTTTCTCGATTGCCGCCAAACTCGGTCAACATGATCTCAAGACACTGGGGATGAAAAATTGCCAGGGGATTTTTGATATCTCGAACGGTTTGCTCGTGGCGAGGCGTTGAAATTATGGCGAGAAATTAGAAACAGGAAGTGTCTAATACCATCCACATACATTTCCTGATTTTAATCAAACTTCATCAGATTATTCGTTGTATGATGTCGATCGCATATATGTGACTATTAGGAGTCAAAGTTATAGCGCCACCAACTGGCAGAAGGAAGTGTGTCATTTTCAAAATGATTTGAATTCAGCATCTTATTATTACTCGATTTGCTTCAAACTTCATCAGAATAATGTTAAAACACAGCTGATATAAATCTGCAAGGGGGATATTGATATCTAAAAAATTGTTGCCGTGGCAACATGTCAAACTGGAATACTTCTCAGGTGATTTTGAGGCATATAACATGCTTAGAATTTCACAAAACTCTGAACACACATCAGTATTAGTGACAGCTAGACACTGGCAAAAGTTCATAAGAGGGGCGTGGAATAGGCACTCTATAGCGCCACCTTTTGTCAAAAGTGGGGGGGTTAGTTTTAGCTACAGACACCAAACTCAGTACAAAAATTGTTCTTATCAAGACGGACAACTTTCTAATTCACAGTCATCAGCTACGACCAACAGGAAGTCGGCTATTTTGATTTGAATGTGGATTATTTTTTACATTTAGCCGTGAATTAATGCATACTGCTCAGAGGAGAGTAACACTATACACACCAAACTTAGTCTACATGTTGAAAAAACATTGAGGAACTTAAATTGTGAATGGGTTTTGGATAGCTTGGATGGTTTTGTCGTGGTGATTTTTTTAAATGACAATAAAGATGGAATTATTAATTTTCCTGCATTTTTAAATTCCAAACACTTCAAAACCTTTTTTCATACAGAAAAAAAGTTATTCTGAGTAAATATGCATAGTTTCATGACTTTACAACACTGTATGGATAACAGAAAATTAAAAAACTGTCAGACATCTCATCTCACTCTGTCCATCTGTTTGAGTGTGTGTGCTTAGACTTCCATTGTCTGAGAGAAATAGCGCCCCTACAGGTTCAGTTACCGGGACTAAAAAAGGGAGGAGACTGTCTTTTGGTTTCGATTTTAAATCGGTTAAAATACAAATAAATACTTGGATTTAATTCACAGTGACAAGCTAAACCAACATATATGATTATTATCAGGTCAGGGCTCATTAATAATTGATGTGTGGTCAGTGATACGTGAGAAACACGAGAGATGAATCACCGCTCTGAGCAGGAGCGTGTGGAATGATGAGCTCAGAAAAAATAGTTTATTCTTGTTTATAGCTATTAAAAATAAAGTATTGCAGCGATATCACACAATTCACCATTAGAGCACACCAAGAGCTAAATTAAGATGTTTTTGAACTGTTTGTGTGAAAATGAAATATTTGCGGCTGCCTATCTGAAATCACTGCCTCCGATCAGCGCGCACAGTGTCTCAGAGCTCAAAACAAACGAATTTATTCTTGTTTAAGAGCTTTTTAAAATAAATTATTGCCATAAATGCACACAATATATCCATTATAACACAACACGAGCTAAATGCAGGTGTTTGTGACCCGTTTAAGTGTGCAAGACTATTTGAAAGCGCGTCTGGCAGAATAACATATCTCTCGAGCTGCAGGTTTCTGCCTTTCGTCGTAAGAACGAACACATCACGGACAAGATTATTTCAAAATACATAATAGCTTGGCTAATATAACGAAAACAGCCACGTGATAAACTGTTGAGAATTAAATCTGAAGTGGATCTACTGGATTTTAATATTAAGTGACCACATATACCAGCTGCTTCTGTCTTCAATTTTAATCTATATAAAAAAATTAAACTCATTCATCCTGGCTGCTTTTTTAATGTGTGTACGTATTTATTTATTATTTTGCTCTAACAAGACTTAATCTATATTTAATTAAATCAATTACATTTTATTTTACATTTGATTTGTCCATTTCTGCATCTAAACGCCTAAAAACCTAAAACATGCTCTATTATACTATTGTTAGCAATTTCTTTATCGTCCAAGTTATCTGGTGTACACGCTTTTATTTTCATAATAAACTCGTTTGTTAGATTATACACAGTTATAGTGGTCTATAATAAATATTGACAGGTTTTATTCAAGATGTTTAGAATGATCGCCGTAGGCTAATTTTTTAAAATGTAAATCCAAAAAAAAAAAAAAAAAAAAAAAAAAATTAAAACATTGGAAAAGAATAACTTGTACTTTTTTATACATTTTGTATAGTTTCATAGTTTATGCATTATAGTTATAAAAACAAACAAATTTAGCCACTCACATAGAAATCTTAGGCCTTATCCTTTTCTGACAGTTTTAGGGATTTTTAAAAATCCTAAAAAACCTTATTTGTGCTGCAAATAATAATTTCAAACTAATTTGATACTGACCTCTGACATCCTGTGACATGATATTTATTTGAATTTACATAATCTCATGGATGTAACAGTAAATCTGTTCAGCTCACAGATCAAGACTAAGCTCTAATGCAAGCAGAACTTTCACAAATGCTTTTAGGTCAATAAAATCATTACAAAACACTTACAAATCATTTAAGGGATTTGATAACACTGTAAAATAATGTCTAATTTGTTAAGATTAGCAAATGCATTGATAACACTTTATAATAACTGCACTCATTAGTAAATAGTCAGTTCATGCTTCATAAAGCCTTGTCCCAATATTAATAGTCAGTAGTAAGCAGTTTATAAATACAGCTATAAATAGCTTGTTCTTGGTTTATAAGCACATTTATTAAAAAGGAGAGTAAAGGGTCAGTTATCTTCCTATGAAAAAAATAAATAAAAAATAAACAAACAACAACACTGATTGATACAGAACTCATAAATGTTATTGTGGATTTATGATAAACTCAGCCTGTAAATGAATTCATTCTCCTCCAAGAAGACACAAGTAGTTCACACCAAACTGTTTTAACATGAAGCCATATACTGAAGATGTTAAATTGCGAATGGGTTTAGGATACCTTAAATGGTGTTGCCATAGCGATTTATTAAAGTAACATAAAAAAAATACAATAGTAATTTTACTATATCTTTAAAATTTTTAATTCCAACTCTTCATAATTTTTTATATACGTAGAAGTCATCATTTGAAGGAAGCACAGTAAGTTTAATAGCTTTATCATTTTCAAGAGCCAGCATAAATTTAAAACTATCATAACATATAAATCAAGCTTGCAATTCTTAGTACCAATAATGGCCACCAGATGGAGCTATAGGATTACTTTTAAATAATTATTGTAGAAACAAGTATGATTTAAATCATTTATAGAAATCTTTCAAAGAAAAATAATATGAATTTTATGTATTTTACTGATAAAATGACATTCACTTAATTAGAATAACAAGCTGAAGTATTGTGAACTGTATATTAAGAATAATTCTTTATAGGCTTTATGGACAGATATGTTTTGAGTGACTTGAAGGATCAGCACCACATCCTCTTTTACCAGTTTAAAGAATGTATCTTACAGTACAGGTGCGGATGAATTTTGAATGGCTTGAATGGTTTTGTCGTGGTGATTTTTTAAAATATTAGTAAAAAAGTAACCAGTAAAATGTCTTTTATTTTTTTAAGTGCAGCTTCTAAACACTTAAAAAAAATTACACATAGAAGACAAGTCATTCTGAGGAAATATGCATAGTTTCATGACTATACAACACTATATGGATGATAGAAAATTAAAAAACTATCATACATCTGATGTCACTCTGTCCCTCTGTCACTGTGGGTAATGTGTGTGTGTGTGTGTGTGTGTGTTAAGTGAATTAGTTGTGAAACTATCAGGGAGCATTTAGTCTCCAGTGCCAACATTTTACAGAACTGCCACTTTCCTGGAGTCTCAGAATTACAATGTGTCAGGTTCTGAGAGATCTAAGATTCCAAAAAATGATTTAATTATAATACCATGAAGTATTGTGAAATACTACATATTAAGACTTTATATATAGGCTTTATGAACAGATTAGAGTGACTCGTGAAGGACCAGCACCACCTCCTCTTGTCCGATGGTTTGAGGAATATATCTTCCTGAATCCGGGGTTAAGATTTAGGAGCTCATTTTTATTCCACCTCATTTCCTGAAAGTCTGTCTTGCAGAATTTACTAAAAATTAATCTTCACATTAATTCCTAATTATTTTGCAATTATTTTTGTCAGTTCTTCTTGACCTGTTTTTTTTTTTTCTTCTTCTTTTCTGACCTCATGACCCAGTCAGCATTTTTGTACAATGGTCAAATCTTAACTTATCCATTTCTGTATTGCATTTGTGTTTGATATTTCTCATGGGTATTTCATAATTTTCGACTTTGAGTTAAAAACGTTTGAGTTAAAACTCTTTTTTAGCGCATTTCATCTGTAAAAGAAAACATGCCTAATGATTCTGCACATGAATATAAGGAGTTTTCTCTTCCAGCTTTCCTGGAATATTGTATAGCACTCATAAATGATTAAACAAAAAATAATGGTAGTTATTAAGATTGATATGGCTTGGAATTGGTAAAATGTGCTTGGAAAAAAAATCACAATAAAACAATGTTTTAATGTTTAAGTTGGGAATATTAAATGACATGAATGAATGCTATATAAATATTGTTCATGTTAACATAATGTTTATAAATGAAATCTTATTGTAAAGTGTTACTAAATATATATATATATATATATATATATATATATATATATATATATATATATATATATATATATATATATATATATATATATATATATTGTTCTGTGAATGTGATTTTAAAGTCTAGATGATTCGGATTAACCCTTTAACCGCCATACCCTTTAAAACCTCACTGCCAGAGGGATATTGTGAATGCATGTGCCCGCTGGGCACAGTTTACCTGATGCCACCGGGGTGGCGATGGCATTGGTGGCTTGAGCCCGCCATCGCTGCTTGCAGCTATATTATTAGGGCCCGAGCACCGATGGTGTGAGGACCCTATTGTATCTGCTCTGTTTATTATTATTATTCTTATTCTTCCGCTTCTCCAAAATGAATCGCATTTTTGAGGGCTTAAACATGCTCAAAAAGTCATGAAACTTTGCACACGCGTAAAACCAGGTGAAAATTTTTGTCTGATATAGGATTCAGAAGAGGGTGTGGCAAAATGGCTCGACAGCGCCACCTATACGAAGAAAATCAACAGCCTTCGAGCTATGTTTCACGTACATGCACGAAAATTGGCACACATATGTAACACACCAATACCTACAAAAAAGACTCTTGGAGCAAAATTCTAAACCCAACAGGAAGTCGGTTATTTTTAATATTATGAGCAAATTTTGTGTAATTTTTGTCATTTCCATGTGTTGTATTTTAACGAACTCCTCCTAGAGATTTCTTCAAATCAACACCAAATTTGGTATGCCAAATCTAAAGGCCTTTGCGATGTTAAATTGCGAAGATCTTGAGTTTTCGTTGAAGGGCGTGTCCGTGGCGGCCTGGCGAATTTCGATGATTCGCCACGAAAAATGAAGTTGCTATAACTCACACATACAATGTCCAATCTTCCCCAAACTTCACATGTTGGATAAGACTCTTGACCTGAACAGATCTACATGCCCATATTCTGTTTTAGTCATAGCGCCACCTATTGGCAACAGGAAGTGACATATTTTACGCTGTGACGAACTACTCCTAGAAATTTTTTGACATCAATGTCTTTTTTGTGGTCAGTCTAATCTAAAGGCCTGTGCGATGTTCAGTTGTGAAGATCTTGAGTTTTCGTTAAAAGGCGTGTCCACGGCACCATGGTGAAGTTCGATGTCTCGCCATGTGAATAAAAGATGTTATAACTCAGGCATAAAATGTCCGATCTTCCCCAAACTTCACATGTGTGATAAGAGTCCTGTCCTGAACAGATCTGCAGGCCAATATTCCACCGGGTGTGGCAGAATGGCTCGATAGCGCCACCTATACACTTTCAATGGAGTGTGCCTCGAGCTATGTTTCACGTACATGTACAAAAATTGGTACACACATGTAAGTCACCAATATCTACAAAAAAGTCTCTTGGTACGAAATCCGAATCCCAACAGGAAGTCGGTTATTTTGAATTTTCCCTGCAAAATTGGTGTTGCTTTTGCCATTTTCAGGGGTTGTACTTTAACGAACTCCTCCTAGAGATTTATTCAGATCAACACCAAACTTGGTCAGTGTAATCTAAATCCATTTGCGATGTTAAATTGCGAAGGACTTGAGGTTTCGTTAAAGGGCGTGTCCATGGCGGCCTGACAAATTTCGATGTTTCGCCATAAAAAGGAAGTTGCTGTAACTCAGACATACAATGTCCAATCTGCCCCAAACTACACATGTTGGATAAGACTCTTGACCTGAACAAATCTACATGACAATATTCAGTTATACTCATAGCGCCACCTATTGGCAACAGGAAGTGACATATTTTACACTGCGACAAACTATTTCCAGAAATGTTATGACATCAATGTCTT
Source organism: Carassius auratus (assembly GCF_003368295.1). Lineage (NCBI taxonomy): Eukaryota > Metazoa > Chordata > Actinopteri > Cypriniformes > Cyprinidae > Carassius > Carassius auratus. Next base: position 10,794 of record NW_020529208.1, read on the forward strand.
TTTTGTGGTCAGTCTAATCTAAAGACCTGTGTGATGTTTAGTTGTGAAGATCTTGAGATTTTGTTAAAAGGCGTGTCCATGGCGCCGTGACGAAGTTCGATGTCTCGCCATGGGAATAAAAGATGTTATAACTCAGGCATAAAATGTCAGATCTTCCCCAAACTTCACATGTGTGATAAGGGTCCTGGCCTGAACAGATATGAAGGCAAATATTCCATTGGGTGTGGCAAAATGGCTCGATAGCGCCACCTATACACTTTCAACGGAGTGCATATGCACTTTCAACGGAGTGCGCCTCGAGCTATGATTCACGTACATGTACAAAAATCGGTACACACATGTAACACACCAATACCTACAAAAAAGTCTCTTGGTACGAAATCCGAATCCCAACAGGAAATCGGTTATTTAGAATTTTCTCTGCAAAATTGGCATAGTTTTTGCCATTTTCAGGGGTTGTACTTTAACGAACTCCTCCTAGAGATTTATTCAGATCAACACCAAACTTGCTCAGTGTAATCTAAAGCCTTTTGCGATCTTAAATTGCGAAGATCTTGAGGTTTCGTTAAAGGGCGTGTCCATGGCGGCCTGACAAATTTTGATGTTTCGCCATGAAATAGGATGTTGTTGTAACTCAGGCATAAAATGTCCAATCCTCCCCAAACCTCACATGTTCGACAAAAGTCCTGCCCTGAACACATCTGAAGGCCAATATTCCACTATAATGATAGCGCCACCTGCTGGCAACAGGAAGATTGGCACATATATGGAATAAACATTGATATATTCTACTTATATTTATGAGTTTAAACGCATATTTTATCTCACCGTTCACCTATTAACTAAAGCCACTCGCTGCCGGTGAGCCCGGGTGCGAGGGCCCGTTCATCGCTGCTTGCAGCTTTAATTATTATTATTCTTCTTCTTCTTCTTCTCCCGAATGAATCGCATTTTTGAGGGCTTTAACATGCTCAAAAAGTCATGAAACTTTGCACACGCGTCAAACCTGGTGAAAATTTTTGTCTGATATAGGATTCAGAAGAGGGTGTGGCAAAATGCCTCGACAGCGCCACCTATACCAAGAAAATCAACAGCCTTCCGGCTATGTTTCACGTACATGCACGAAAATTGGCACACATATGTAACACACCAATACCTACAAAAAAGACTCTTGGAGCGAAATTCTAAACCCAACAGGAAGTCGGTTATTTTTAATATTATGAGCATATTTTGTGTAATTTTGGTCATTTCCATGTGTTGTATTTTAACGAACTCCTCCTAGAGATTTCTTCAAATCAACACCAAATTTGGTATGCCTAATCTAAAGGCCTTTGCGATGTTAAATTGCGAAGATCTTGAGTTTTCGTTGAAGGGCGTGTCCGTGGCGGCCTGGCGAATTTCGATGATTCGCCATGAAAAATGAAGTTGCTATAACTCACACATACAATGTCCAATCTGCCCCAAACTTCACATGTTTGATGAGATTCCGAACCTGAACAGATTGACATGCCCATATTCAGTTATAGTCATAGCGCCACCTATTGGCAACAGGAAGTGACATATTTTACGCTGCGACGAACTACTCCTAGAAATTTTATGACATCAATGTCTTTTTTGTGGTCAGTCTAATCTAAAGGCCTGTGCAATGTTCAGTTGTGAAGATCTTGAGTTTTCGTTAAAAGGCTTGTTCATGGCGCCGCGACGAAGTTCGATGTCTCGCCATGGGAATAAAAGATGTTATAACTCAGGCATAAAATGTCCGATCTTCCCCAAACTTCACATGTGTGATAAGAGGCCTGGCCTGAACAGATCTGCAGGCCAATATTCCACCGGGTGTGGCAGAATGGCTCTATAGCGCCACCTATACATTTTCAACGGAGTGCGCCTCGAGCTATGTTTCACGTACATGTACAAAAATTGGTACACACATGTAACACACCAATACCTACAAAAAAGTCTCTTGGTACGAAATCCGGATCCCAACAGGAAGTCAGTTATTTTGAATTTTCCCTTTAAAATTGGTGTTGTTTTTGCCATTTTCAGGGGTTGTACTTTAACGAACTCCTCCTAGAGATTTATTCAGATCAACACCAAACTTGGTCAGTGTAATCTAAAGCCATTTGCGATGTTAAATTGCGAAGGACTTGAGGTTTCGTTAAAGGGCGGGTCCATGGCGGCCTGACAAATTTCGATGTTTCGCCATGAAAAAGGAAGTTGCTGTAACTCAGACATACAATGTCCAATCTGCCCCAAACTTCACATGTTGGATAAGACTCTTGATCTGAACAGATCTACATGCAAATATTCAGTTATAGTCATAGCGCCACCTATTGGCAACAGGAAGTTACATATTTTACACTGCGACAAACTACTCCTAGAATTTTTTTTTAGATTAATATATATTTTGTGGTCAGTCTAATCTAAAGGCCTGTGCAATGTTAACTTTTGAAGATCTTGAGTTTTTGTTAAAGGTCGTGTCCATGGTGCCATGACAAGTTTGATGTCTCGCCACAGCAAGAGAAGTTGTTATAACTCAGGCATAAATTGTTCGATCTTCCCCAGACTTCACATGTTCGAGTCCTGGTCTGAACACATCTGAAGGCCAATTTTCCGTAATAATGATAGCGCCACCTGCTGGCAACAGGAAGATTGGAACATATACAGAATATACTTTGATATATTCCAATCATATTTATGACTTTAAATGCATATTTCTCACCGTTAACCTTTTTACTAATGCCACTCGCTGGCGGGGAGCCCGGGTGCGAGGGCCCGTTCATCGCTGCTTGCAGCTTTAATTTTATATTGTATTTGATCTGTCTTTGCACACTGAGCATAAACTTTTCCAAACTTGAAAAAGCTTTTATTTTTTTGGAAATTTAGTTTTGTGAAAGTACTTTTAATCTTTTATCTTTATTTTCTTTTAAAAGGCAGACAGAGGGAATTGGATGAGGCTCTTGTAGACATGGTGGTAAAGGATTTGCAGCCCTTCACTATCGTGGAGGATGAGGGTTTCATGGCTTTTGTGAACAAACTTGATCCAAGCTATGTCCTCCCATCCCGGAAGGCACTTAAAACGATGGTAACCGAAAGGTACAACATTTCTAAGGAGAAGACAATGGAGGACCTAAAAAAGGCAGATTTTATTAGCCTTACAGCTGACATGTGGTCCTCCATTAATATGGACGGATACCTTGGTGTTACTTGCCACTACATAACACCAGAGGCAAAGCTGGCAACTGTTGTACTGGGTGTAAGGAGGTTTTACCAAACACACACAGCCCAGCATCTCATGGAGGCTAAAGCTTTGCTAATGGCCGAGTGGGGAATAACCACCAAAGTTCAGTGTATGGTGACTGATAATGCATCCAACATGATCTTAAGTGCCCAGCTACTGAACCTTCGGCATGTCCCATGTTTTGCCCACAATTTAAATTTAATTGTAAAAAAGGCCCTAGATCAAACCCCACTCATCAATGAAATACGACAGAAAGCCAGAAAGATAGTGGGGTTATTTAGATCCAGCTGCAAAGCAAAGGACAAGCTTGTGGAGATGCAGGGCTTGATGGGCAGACCAGCTCTGAAACTGATGCAGGAGGTGGACACAAGATGGAACAGCACTTACGACATGTTGCAGCGCTTGTATGAGCAACGAGAGCCAGTGGGTGCAGCGCTATCAAATTTAAACAGTGATACTGCTCCGCTGACAAGTTTTGAGTATAACATTATACAAGAATCATTGTCACTACTGCAGCCTTTCAAACTCGCAACGACAGAGTTGTCAGAGGAACAGAGAGTGTCTGCTTCAAAGCTCATACCACTTTACAGGATGTTGCAACACAAGCTATCGCAGAAAAAAGGCCAATCAGCACAGGAATCAACTGCACAATTAGGTAGGCCACAATGACCATACTACTGTATGTAATGTATTGGCCACAACTGTCATATTATTTTTTATCAATATAACCAATATGGTTTGCTTGTGTTTTGAACAGGCACACACCTGCAAGAAGGTCTGCACTCAAGATGTGGTGGGTACGAGTCATTCAGAGCCTTGGCTCTGGCTACACTGCTGGACCCAAGGTTCAAAAATGTGGGTTTTGGAAATCCTGCCAAAGCCCAGGAGGCTGAAAAGCAGATCACACTGGAGTGTGCTTCGCTGATGCGTTCAAACACAGCAACTCCTGGTAAGCAGTTTCACTCTTCATCTGACATTATGGAGTTATGTCATCTGAATAATTATGTGACTTATACTTCATATATGCTGTCAGTTTAGACTTAGTAACTAATTGTTGTTTTTACTTTCATTCAGAGCCACAGTCAACATCAGGCCCATCATCATCATCATCAACAACAACATCAACAACAGAAACCCAGGACAGTTTATGGGAACTTTTTGATAGTCGTATCCATGAAACCCAGGCGATACACAGTGCCACAGCAGATGCCACAGTAGAAGTTAAAAAGTACCTAAAAGATGCATTTTTGCCAAGAGCCCATGATCCACTAAGTTACTGGAAAGAGAGAGCTGTGATTTTTCCTCATTTGTATGTCCTTGCTAAAAAATATCTATGCATGCCAGCAACAAGTGTCCCTTGTGAGAGGATTTTTTCTAAGGCTGGAGAAATTATCAGTAAAAAAAGAAGTAGGCTAAGCCCTTCCACAGCAGAGCAATTAATATATTTGAATAAAAATCTTAAAAAAAAAAAAAAAAATTAGACCATTGTGGATTTATTTGTTTTATTCATTTTTCATGACCAAAATAACCTAGTTATTATTATGATATAGGATTATATAGGATATTATTATAGGATTTTAAAATATCACCACATTAACGAAAACAAAATATTTTTATTTATTTTTAAATGGCTTGTTGTCAAAGTTGTTTCAGATAACATGGGCAATTGGCCACTAGGTGTCACCGTGGAGACGGGTGTCGGTAAAGTTTCGAAGCCTCGAAACAAATACGGCACTTTGCTTCAACTGTTTCAGTGTTTCATGAAGCCTCGCTCTGCCCACCACTACCGAATTTTCCTGCCTTGCAGGGTCTAATTCCGGAGATGATTCCTATTACCAGGTTATGATATATTTTACAAATAAATGATTGTCAGGACAATATCAAGCAAGAAAATTCAATCACACACATACAGTATTGTTCAAAATAATAGCAGTACAATGTGACTAACCAGAATAATCAAGGTTTTTCGTATATTTTTTTATTGCTACGTGGCAAACAAGTTACCAGTAGGTTCAGTAGATTCTCAGAAAACAAATGAGACCCAGCATTCATGATATGCACGCTCTTAAGGCTGTGCAATTGGGCAATTAGTTGAATTAGTTGAAAGGGGTGTGTTCAAAAAAATAGCAGTGTGGCATTCAATCACCGAGGTCATCAATTTTGTGAAGAAACAGGTGTGAATCAGGTGGCCCCTATTTAAGGATGAAGCCAACACTTGTTGAACATGCATTTGAAAGCTGAGGAAAATGGGTCGTTCAAGACATTGTTCAGAAGAACAGCGTACTTTGATTAAAAAGTTGATTAGAGAGGGGAAAACCTATAAAGAGGTGCAAAAAATGATAGGCTGTTCAGCTAAAATGATCTCCAATGCCTTAAAATGGAGAGCAAAACCAGAGAGACGTGGAAGAAAACGGAAGACAACCATCAAAATGGATAGAAGAATAACCAGAATGGCAAAGGCTCAGCTAATGATCACCTCCAGGATGATCAAAGACAGTCTGGAGTTACCTGTAAGTACTGTGACAGTTAGAAGACGTCTGTGTGAAGCTAATCTATTTTCAAGAATCCCCCGCAAAGTCCCTCTGTTAAAAAAAAGGCATGTGCAGAAGAGGTTACAATTTGCCAAAGAACACATCAACTGGCCTAAAGAGAAATGGAGGAACATTTTGTGGACTGATGAGAGTAAAATTGTTCTTTTTGGGTCCAAGGGCCACAGGCAGTTTGTGAGACGACCCCCAAACTCTGAATTCAAGCCACAGTACACAGTGAAGACAGTGAAGCATGGAGGTGCAAGCATCATGATATGGGCATGTTTCTCCTACTATGGTGTTGGGCCTATTTATCGCATACCAGGGATCATGGATCAGTTTGCATATGTTAAAATACTTGAAGAGGTCATGTTGCCCTATGCTGAAGAGGACATGCCCTTGAAATGGTTGTTTCAACAAGACAATGACCCAAAACACACTAGTAAACGGGCAAAGTCTTGTTTCCAAACCAACAAAATTAATGTTATGGAGTGGCCAGCCCAATCTCCAGACCTTAATCCAATTGAGAACTTGTGGGGTGATATCAAAAATGCTGTTTCTGAAGCAAAACCAAGAAATGTGAATGAATTGTGGAATGTTGTTAAAGAATCATGGAGTGGAATAACAGCTGAGAGGTGCCACAAGTTGGTTGACTCCATGCCACACAGATGTCAAGCAGTTTTAAAAAACTGTGGTCATACAACTAAATATTAGTTTAGTGATTCACAGGATTGCTAAATCCCAGAAAAAAAAAAAGTTTGTACAAAATAGTTTTATGTTTGTACAGTCAAAGGTAGACACTGCTATTTTTTTGAACACACCCCTTTCAACTAATTGCCCAATTGCACAGCCTTAAGAGCGTGCATATCATGAATGCTGGGTCTTGTTTGTTTTCTGACAATCTACTGAACCTACTGGTAACTTGTTTGCCACGTAGCAATAAAAAATATACTAAAAACCTTGATTATTCTGGTTAGTCACATTGTACTGCTATTATTTTGAACAATACTGTACCAGACATGACTATGTACCCTTCAGCTATCCCAGTTATTTAAAAAAAACATACACAATAAGTGATTATTACATGATAGTCAAATGTGTGGGTTACACATAAATGAATATGGAGTGATGCGATGGACTGATTCATTTATAAGTCTTTTTGAGTTCATTCTGGTCCATATATATGTACAAAAGCAGTTTCTTTGCCATTCTCATGACAAAGACTTTTGTGGAGACAAAATCCCTTCCCCCTTAGGAATTTCAGTCTGGTTCTGCTAGGTGGGGGGAAGTCAATGGAAGTGTTTACCTCATGGGTTTCCATGTGATGTCCAGCGTTGCATTTCATACATGAACAACAAATTTAACAATCTCTTCTGCAAATTAAAATAGTCAATAATTGTTCTAGTGGTGTTAATGTTGAAAACTGTTGTGTGCACAAGTTGGTTGGTCATCTTGCTTGGTTCTTGTGGCACTAGAACTGATTTATGACTTCCTGAGGAATTTGGCTCGTGTTCCAAACAGCTTTGATAGACTCTTTAATTTGTCTGGTTCGACTCATTTCTGTTACAGTGTGTATACAACAGCCATGCAAATTAAAACAAGGAATGGTAAAAGATGGATGTGTCAGATTTTACTTCCATATCACAAAGCTATGGAATGGGTTTTTTTGGGGGGTTCTTAATTTTTGACATGTAGTTATTTTTCCTTTTGGCAGCATCCCCTGCTGACTCTTTTCATTTTTATTGTTACTATTATCTGTTTAGTTGTTTATTAGTATTGAGTAATTGTTTAAGGTTATATGGTTGACATGTTCTGTTCTTTTTACCCACATAGCGACTGATATTTTAATTACTTACTCCTCCCTTGTTCATTTTCTTTTTTTTTATTCACAGTCTCCACAAGTTTTGTTGTATATAGTTCTTTTGGGGTTTCTGGTATTCTTAAATATCTTGCCTAGTCGAGGGGTGGCCTTGAAAATATTTTGGTGGTGGATAATGTCTTTTCTTGTAATCAAGAAAATTTGATCATTTACCTAATTAAAAAAATATAATGTTTTACCAATAACTCTATTCGTATCTTGTATAAAAAAAAAATATATATTTAAAAAAAAATGTGTGTATATATATATATATATATATATATATATATATATATATATATATATATATAAACATATACCGCCACCAGGAGTGGAGATGAGGATGAGAGTGTATTGGTCTTGCATAACTAGAATTATTAATATTTTCTAGAAGAAAAAGGCAGCGTACAAGCATGTCCATCTTTTTGGAGGCATGATCTCAGTTCTTGTTCACAGTTTCTCAGGGGTGCAAACACATGTATGGTCAAAAAAAGAGAGAGGTAATCGAAGCCCCCGCCCAGCGGCAAATATCCAGATACTTACATTGCCACCAACCCCTGCCATCCCCAGCCCACCCCATAGGCACAGACTAGAATGAAATTCTGAAAATCAAAATACACAGACGCTAATTTGTAATATTCTATTTCATTTTTAATTCCGAAACATAAACTCTCATTGAACTATCTTCTTGCTTTACTCCAACTTCCTCTTCTTCCTGGCCACCTCCTGCAACGTATCCAGGGCCTTGCGTCTGGCTGCATTAATTTTCTTATCAACATGTTTGAGACGTGTCTGCCTCTCTTCGGCCAGAGCAGTGGTCTTGGCCTTCTCTGCACTTTCACATGTAGCACTGCAGCCATACTCCACCTGCCTCTTCTGCTTTGCCTCCATCCTCTTCTCTCTGTCGGTCTTGTCCCTTCTCCCTGCAACCCTAATGTTCTGGCAGAGAGTTTTATCAATGTCAGCTCTTTTGAACATGCTAATGCCAGTCTTGCCCCTTGACCTCAGCACATATTTGACAGTCTGCACTGCATCAAAGGTGGAGATCTTCATGCTAGATCTTTTAGCATCAATCACATCTCCCATGAGACTAAAGGAGGACTCTACCAGTGGTCCATGGAAGATGGAGAGGGCCCGTCTGATAACCTGGCTGAGAGCTGGATACTTCCCCAAACTCATGACATGGGCCCACCACTTCACAATGTCATCTCCATCTTCATACTTGGCCAGGTTGGGGTCCACATTGTACCTAATGATCTCCTGGGTGATCTCACTCTCTAGGGGCACTAAATGTTTCATGATCCTAGCCAACTCCTTCAGCTGGGTAACAGCCTGGGAATGTTGAATCTCTGAACACAAAAGAAGACATTTTGGAGAAAGTCGGTAACCAAACGACTGATGGACCCCATTACTGACTTCCATAGTAGGAAAAAAAAATACTATGGAAGTCAATGGGGACCAGCAACTGTTTAATTTCCAACCTTCTTTAAAATACCTTTTTTGTGTTTAGCAGAAGAAAGGAAATAATACACTTTGGAACAACTTGAGGGAGAGAAAATTACAGAATTTTCATTTTTGGGTGAACTATTCCTTTAACATTGCTGCCCCAGCATGACTATACCAGCTCAGCAAACAGAAGTCTACAGAGAAATGTCACCTTATTTGAGCAGACTTTGCTTTTCCAGTGCTTGATCGGTACATGATTGGAGCGTTGGGCCGTGAACGACAGAGCGGAACGCGCAGCGCAAACACGGAGTCGGACATTGAGCAGAGAGTGCAGCGCGCCGACACCTATGGCCGACACACACACAGACACACGGAACAGAGAGTGCGGCGGCGCACACGGAGCGGAAAAGACCCGCTCATGAAAGCTGCGCGAGAATGAAACCCGATCCACATATTTTCGGCTTTTCAATAGCAGCCGCAACAGGAAATCATTCAAACGAGGCAAAAAAGTGCTGCGTTAAATGCGTTTTTTTAACGCGTTAAACATTTCAAATTAATCGCAAAGATTTACGCGTTAATTCCCCCAGCCCTAGTTAATATTAATAAAACATCCTAACTATCAGCATTGGCGTGTTCTACCTCTTTTACTGACGCCTTACAAAATGGTAACATTAGCACCACAACCATTATTTGCTCTCGCACAAATTAGCAGTAACTTACTCCTGAATATATTTTTAGGTTACCATATATGTCGACAGATTACATTTTTCACGAGCACATGCGACCAAAATGGTTGTAATTTTGAGCCTAACAACTTTTTCTATGTAGCTACAGTCATCCATAATTTGATCTGATAGCTAGCGCTAACGTTAGGTCTTTACATGTGAACTTGATGTAGCTAAATCGTACTGATAGCAGGTTACACACAGACACACAACATATTACCACCACCTTTCCAGTGGTGTGACATGCACTTCAGACATGTGCGACGTGACATGTTTTTAACTTGAGTTCTTTGTAATATTTTCCGTTTTTTGTGTTATGCACTATTTATGTATTTGTGTGGTTACTACATTGGTGCCTGTCGTCTTGACAATTTTAGGGAGATGCCACTTTAACTGCAAGGAGATCAGGGAGATGCTCCGGCCTTCTGGATACAGACAGCCCAGGCCCTGTGGAGAAAGAAGCAGCACAAACCACATATTACTATTTGTTTAGATATGTATTAGTATTGCTTAATTTGTGCGTTTGTAAACACTGTAAACCCGGATAAGTTGAATTTACTTAAAAAAACTGAGGTAACTCGTTGCCTTAAAAAAGTTAAGTAATGAAGCATTAGTTGAATAAGTGAAGTGGACTACGTTCAATGTACTAAACACACACACACACACACACACACACACACACACACACATATATATATATATATATATATATATATATATATATAGAGAGAGAGAGAGAGAGAGAGAGAGATACATTAATTCACAAAACAATGTATGTTTACACTTATTTATTTATTTTAACTGAAATATTGTAATTATTTTTCCCTGCACCAAAATGTCTTCACATTCAGTGTTTTTTAAATTTATATAAAGAACATACTTTACAACAATTAAAACAATGTCAAAGCAAATCAGTGCAAAGGCACAAAAAAATGTATTGGGTCCATATGTATTCTCAATTTAATCAGGTTTATAGTGCTTACATTTATCTGCTTAAACAACACAGCATCTCAGTCATTACCATTAACTATGAATGCAGGCCCATACTGGTGCGAAGTAGGAAGCGTTCTGGGGGAGTGGGGCTCATTCAGTCCGTTTACCCCTCAAGTGTGGAGTCCGGTGCGACCGCATCAGTTGCACCCCCTAAGGACAGCCCTGGCTGAATGTATGTTACTGATCACTGAACAAAGTCTGTGCCAATGGAGAAAGTAGTCTCTTTCTTTTTTTCAGGACGACAGGATGTGGTTCTCTGCAGTTTCCATCTAAGCAAGAAATCCACTCCCACTTGCAGCATCACAAAAGTGCTTCTGTAAAATTGGGGAGAAAAAAAACAATCATTTTACATCCATTTATCAAAAATATTATTAACAGGTGAAATATCAGACAAGTATCAATTACAATACAACAATAGTTCACTTAAAGCATTTACCCAAAAATTCTGTCATAATTTTTTTTTCATCCTCATGTGGTTCCAAACCTGTATGACATACATGTCTTACATGGTACCATGTCTGTAGAACCGCATGAGTATAAGTGAATAACAATTCATGTGAACAATTTGTTTTAAGGATTATTTCGGGATTATAATTAAGGATTATATATTTTTTTCAATTATGTCATCATTTATTTACCCGACTGCTGGTCTCTGTGCATGAATATGTGTTCATGAGAATCTATTAGCAAAGCAATTCAATCCAACTCAACTAGGAAAAGCACAATAAAAACTAAGCATGAAATACAACAAATGTGCTTTTTTTTTTTATATAAATACATCTGCTGTGCTCGTCAGCTGTCATTTTGACAGTCATAACAATCGAAGCTCTGGTCAGGAGTCAGTGAAAAAGAATCAACTCAGTGAAGAAAGTACACAGTTTTCTTAAATTTTTTTCACAACTTTTGTGCAATTCAGAGTGAACTAAACTAATAGTGTCTCATGAACACACAGTCATGCACAGAGACCAACAATCTAGTCAGGATGTTGGTTTAATAATATGAAAAAGTTCAGTATGTTTCTGATTCTTTCTACGATTCCTGAATTCCATGCTGATCTCACTGCGCTGAGGGCTCTATCAAAATGTATGCGCATAAATGGGACAGCACATAAATAAATGACAGTACCAAAAAAATCATATCTAATCTGTAGTTCATGCTAACCATCTGTCATACTCCAAGTCTTGTGAGGGCACAAATTCACTTTGAAGGGTGAACAATTTAACTCATGCATTATAGAGGATTTGAGTATATTGAAAAGTTATTTTCAAATATATACAAATTTATATATATATATATATATATATATATATATATATATATATATATATATATATATATATATATAAAAAATATGAAACCTACACATACATACATATATATGGAAAAAATAACTACGTAAAATACAATATACTGAAACTCAACATTATGAAAACTCATTAAATTAATGCTTAGTATAATGACAAAAATGACAACATTTGGTCAGGAGACGTGCAAGAAACAATTAACATTGCTGATATTGCTATTTTGACATCAAATTTAATCTGTGAGAAATGTTTCAGATCATCTAGGCACGCACAGCATACAAATAGCATTAACGTTACTAAATAATATCATTTTATGAAATAACGTACATAAAGTAAATGAAGTAAAACACTTATTTTCCGTGTTTTCCTAATTTCCTTGTTAAAACCAACTTCTCCGTCTGCTCCGCTTTATAAATGAAAGAAAATATCTCTCTGAGGAAAGTGTAGGAGCGCACAACATATTAATTTCACAATAAATCAATATGCTGTTATAAAATAGATATTTTAAATGAGGTAAAACGCTTACTTATGGTCTTTTCTGCGTCTGCACCATCGTGGTGTGCTGCACAGCAGTTCAAATCTGTGAGGAACCGTTAGGCTCGTTTAGGTGCGCAGAGCATTTAAATATCACCATAAAGTAATATCATCTTACAAAATACATGTAAACGAGGTAAATCACTTATGGTGTTTTCCTTTGATAAAAAACTAATTCCCCGTCTTCTCCCCATCGCGAGTGGAAGAAAATATCTCTCTTGAGAAAAAGTTTTGGAGTAAAGCACATAAATATCGCTAAAAACCAATATGATGTTATTAAAGACATTTTAAATGAGATAAAAACACTTACTTTTTAGATTTCCCATATAGAAATTAAAAGACGTCCTCGTCTGTTCCACATCGTGAGTGAAAGGAAATGTCCTTGAGAAAAGTTTATGTGCGCACAGCAAATAAATGTCATTATAAAACAATATGATATTACAAACCCCATTTTATGAGTAAGGTTATGCACTTTATTTCGCCATATTCCGTCCTCATACGAGCCGCGTCGTGAGCAAAGAAAATGGCGTCTGTGAAAAGTATTTCAGATGGGTCAGGCGCGTGCACACGAGTAAATGTCCCGGATTTGACTATAAACACTCAAAGGTAACACCGGCCAGAGGGGCTGTTTACCATAGACAGTAAAAGTTTACACTAGATAAAATTCAACACCACAAATTTAACACTTTACTCTAAAAGTCCCCAACACTAGCATTTCAACACTGGGTAATTTGCTGTGATGAAAAGAAAAATATATCTTCCTCTTTACTTCCAATCATTACAATATTGTACAGCACCTCTTCAAGTTTTCATAAATTTTATGTTAACATCAGGGACACAACAATAAAATCCGGAAATCACAAATTTACCCGTGATTCCATGGAAAATAATTTGCGATTTCATATTTTGTTTTTGACCCTTTGAACCGCTGGACACGAGAAGCGCCAGGCTGCAGGGTCCGTGTATCTTTTGGTCATTCGATTTTCTATTTAAAAATTAATAAAGATAAATGAAAAACGGTTTGATTTTCGTTTTTTCGTTTTGTTTAAGAAACGGAAAACGAAAAATTAGCTGGATTTTTCGTATTTTTGTTTGTGGGTAAAAAATGAGATTATGCTTTAATTTGTTTGAATGTGTGGGCGGCGCTGAAACGCCCCTTTCATCCCTTCTGTACTGCACCGACAAGCGGCAACCGGAAGCTCAGTTCATCTTCACCTGGAGAGAAGCGGCAGACAGCAGAGTTTATTAATCCTGCGGATTATTTCCTGTTTGACCATTTTTGACAGCTCCCCTCTTGATGACTCTATCCATATGAGTACAGTCATACAGCTGAGGTCAAGAACTATTCATAACAGTTGGTTTCATGTATGCTGTTTTTAGCTATTTACAACCTTCAGACTGACATATTTTACTCTTCATGTCGAGCCCTTTCCAACAATATATTTGGTATAGTCCTAAGAAAAAGTTTAAATTTTAACTTCTCATGGACACAGCCTTGGCTCAGGCTTAGTTTCAGTGAGGACTTTGCAGCCCCGACCTCAACTTTTATATATTTTTTTAGAAATGTAGTATTATACCGTGCTGGTCATATAATTAGAATATCATCAAAAAGTTGATGGCTTCAAAAAGTCAAACTTGTATATTATATTCATTCATTACACACAGACTGATATATTTCAATTGTTTATTTATTTTAATTTTGATGATTATATCATTTTCTCATAAAATTAGAATATTACTTAAGTTATAATCATCAAAATTAAAATAAATGAATAAAATGCTTTCTGAATGGAATTAGTGAAATAAATAAACTTTTTGATGATATTCTAATTATATGACCAGCACCTGTATGTATGTACTGCAGCCAAGCAACAAACAGACTATTTGAGTGTTTTGGCACAGTCATAAACTTATGCGCATCAGCATTAGTCTAAAAGGAGCAATTAGGTGTCCAAATAGTACTTTCAAATGATGGCAATGGTGGATTATGTTTTCAGATAATTTACTTTTATTTTTTTTACTTTTAAAGTAAAAGTGCTAATAATTAGCTGGACAAATACTCTGTTACAAGTAAAAGTCAAAATAATGTTACTTAAGTAAAGGATTAGGGTTAGAGTAGAGTCAGAGTTAAACCTCAACCTTAATCAAGAACCCATAGCCTAAAAGTAACACCTTCACACTGCTTGTTTCGTCAGTCTAAACCTAAAAATGTTTAATATATATATATATATATATATATATATATATTAAATAATCAAAATTAAAAGATAATCTTCGCATTTGTGAAGCTGGAACCATTAAATGTTTTTACATGACATGACTTAAACAATTATCTAAATAGCTGGCAATTAAAGTTCTGTCGATTAACAAATGTACTAGCTATACTTTTATAAACTGTTGAGTACCTTAATTTATATTCTTCATATTGTTTGTGTGGAAAACTTTGTGAAGTAAATAGTAACTAAAGCAGTTTTCTGAATAGAAAATACAGAAGTAAAAATACCAGTATTTTGTACCTAATTACAGTACTTTTGTAAATGTACTTATTCACGACCAGGTCCACCACTGAAGGATTTAACTGGCATATTAAGACACAACAGACAATTCCATTAAATGGGTTTATTAAAGTTGTGCATATGCAAGACATTTCTTTATACAGTTTTACAGGATGTAAGTGAAAAATGTTTGGATTTGTCTGTCTGTATTTACATGTAGATATAGAAAACATAAAGTATGCTATAACTACAAATAACTACAAAATAATATGGGTACATGCATATGCATATTGCAAACAAATATAAATCCAAATATATTATGGAAATAAAAAAAAGCATTAGTATTATACTTGTTACAATTACACACAGACTGCCATTGAATCTTCATTACATTTTTCCATGCAAATATGACAATTAATTATTTAAAGCAGCAATAAGCAGTTTTGGTCTGAAACCAGCAAACTCAAATGTTAGAAGAGATAAATAAAACAATGTTTTTCTATTTTTTTTTCCTTTTATAAAAATACAGACTCTACACAAACTTTCCTGTAGATACTTTGGTACAGCTATTTAAAAACAAAGGCAAGATTTTTTTGTACAAATCTCCAGTTCCTCTGTGTTGTTTGGCAGCAGTCTTTAGGTGTCTTCCTCAGATTCAGGGCTGGTGAACCCATTGTCATCCCACTCCTCAATGTCCTCCTGTATGGAAAGAAAATCACATTCCATAGTGGCTATACTGCTGTATGCTTTAACAGCCTGTTGGTGTTGACTTCTAAGTGAGTGACCCCTCCGACTGAGGACACTGTTGAGCCCATGTGTAGCGTCCTCTGTCAGGTCACTGAAACCTGTAGAGGAATTGTGGAAAAAAATAGAAAGAGAAATATGAGACATAAAACAATACATGACATTTGTAACTATTTTTGCTTTTTACAATGCTGAATTTGCAACTCCAACATTATTTTTTAGTCATTATATTTACAACTTTAACATTGTGCACACTGGTGCCAAATAGCTGGTCAGCTTAGTGTCTGATCACAACTCAATGTATAGAGCTCCCTGGAGATATATATCTATATCTTTATTATCTTTATATCTTTATTTATATATCTATTTATTATAAATTAATTCATGACACTAAAATCTAAAGATGCTGTACATACTGCTGGTTTTGATGCGCTCCAAAGTCTGTCCTCTAAGTGACTCGACTTCTTGCACTTGCTTCAGAAGGTACTTGATGTGCTGAGACATCTCCTTTACCAGGATACTCTGCTCCTCCTCCAAGCGTTTCAGCAGCATTACCTGGTCGAAGATAGATCTCTTCAACCTGAACGTGTTGCCTTTGGTTGGGGAAAGGAATGGAACAGTGGACAAAGGAATGTTTATTATTATATTAAGTATAACAGAATTATGTTATTTCTGAAAAATCTTTTTAGTGACAGCATTGGTTCTGTAGAATATAAACAATTAAAACAATATGAATAAAAGTAACAATAATATAATTTGGATGGAGAGCTTGTGAAATTGTGATGGTCAAGCATTTGCATTTACTACAGCAGAATAACATGGTGTTGATGTCACCATTCAAATGTTTATGCTCCATGATAAATATTTCCATATTTTCGTATTCATGATATTTTTTATTTCAATGTATCATCTCATTCCTGTGTTGTTGCATGACAAGTAACAAAAAGGACAATGGTAAACTAGCAATTCATACATATACCATCTTTGTGTCTCTCCCATGGTAGGATGTATCCCTCTGTCAGACTGCAAGCTAATTCCTCGTCAATCGGATCTCCTTCCACTACGGTGTTGTATTGCAAGACCTTTTCGCGAAGCTTCTTCTTCAACTCTGTCATTTTCTTTTTCTTTCTTTGTCTTGCCTGGTTGCTATCTGAAAATCGAAACGAAAAGAAAACTGTGCCATAATCCCAGAATATTATTGTTTTTTGAAGTGTTATTAACTTAAATAACTTGATTTGACAACAAACCATGTAAACGATACAGATCTTTCTTCTTGCGCAAAAGGGTTACAGTGATGTTCTCAATGTCAGCCCTTAGCTCTTCAGTACAACCTGGAGTGTAGACTCTCTCTAAATAGGTGAAACAAAACAGTTGAACAAGAGACAATTAGTGACATTTTCAAAATATAGCCACCTTTTATTATTTGTATAAGGTACAGTCATTAACAGGTGTGTGTGTGTGTGTGTGTGTGTGTGTGTGCATATATACACACACTCTATATACATAGTGTACTGTTTTACCTGTAACCGCCCATTGTCTGACATCACACACCCACTGCTGTATTGTATCCTGATCAAGGTTGTGCTCCTTCTTGATTTTGCTAAGGCTGGCAGCTTCCAGTTTTGCCCTCTCTGTGATCTTTTAAAAAGAAAAAAAAGTCAGAAAAAAAGCTCTACGCACCACTACAATGCAAAAAACCACAAATTTTACTTGAGCTTTTGGTACAAGACATTCATCAGAACAGGTGTTACATTAAATAACACATTAAATATCTGTGTATACTACCAAGCAGACTTGTAAATAGGAGAAAAATGTCATTAAAACAGTGAGGTTACAATCTTAGAAGGTAACTGACCAATCCTAAACACTACCCTCCCCTCAGTTACAAGATTATTATCCAAATAGTCACATATTTATTTGATTAAACAATTAATCAACAAATAGTTTCAGATCTAGCTGTAGATGGTGCACTGAGAGAAACGGGCAGTGCTTAGGATCTCAATTATAATTTACCCTTACTTTGACATATCTGTGGGCTAACACTTGATGAAGGTTGTCCCTCTTTCTTCTGTTCCAACCCATGGCCTGTCGCGTTAGCATGTTCACTCTTCCTAATGAAAACAATGCACCCACAAGCCAAAAAGTATGATTTCACAACCAAAAGACAAAAAGAGAAACCCAACAGACATGCCTAAACCCTATCACTAAAAGTTAGTTGAACGGGTAATTACCTTACATTTACATGTACATTTAATCATTTAGCAGACGCTTTTATCCAAAGCGACTTACAAATGAGAACAATAGAAGCAGTCAGGTCAACAAGAGAACAACAACAGTATACAAGTGCCATGACAAGTCTCAGTTAGTCTAGTATAGAACGCATAGCCAGGATTATTATTATTATTATTATTATTTTTTTTTTTTTTTAATTAAATGAACAAAGACAAGAAAAGGAAAAGTACTGGTGTTAGTAGGTTAAGTGCAGGCGAAAAAGATGAGTCTTTAGACGTTTCTTGAAAATTAGTAAAGACTCAGCTGTACGAATTGGGATTGGGAGGTCATTCCACCAGCTGGGCACAGTCCAGGAAAAGGTCAGTGAGAGTGATTTAGAATTTCTTTGGGATGGCACCACAAGGCGTTGTTCACTTGCAGAGCGCAAACTTCTGGAGGGCACATAGGATTTAACCAGTGAGTTTAGGTAAGTTGGTGCCATGCCAGTGGTCGTCTTGTAGGCAAGCATCAGTACCTTGAATTTGATGCGAGCGGCTACTGGTAGCCAGTGTAACCTGATGAGGAGAGGAGTAACATGAGCTTTTTTTGGCTCATTGAAGACAATCCTCGCTGCTGCATTCTGGATCATTTGCAGAGGCTTGACAGTACATGCAGGAAGGCCCGCCAGGAGAGCATTACAATAGTCCAGTCTGGAGAGAACAAGAGCTTGGACAAGATGTTGGGTGGCTTGCTCTGACAGGAAGGGTCTAATCTTCCTAATGTTGTATAAGGCAAACCTGCAGGACCGGGTCGTTGTAGCAATGTGGTCAGTGAAGCTTAATTGATGATCCATCACAACACCTAGGTTTCTGGCTGTCTTTGAAGGAGTTATGGTTGACGAGCCCAGCTGTATAGAGAAGTTGTGATGAATCAATGGGTTAGCTGGAATCACCAGGAGTTCAGTGTTTGTAAGGTTAAGCTGAAGGTGATGGTCATTCATCCAGCTAGAAATGTCACTCAGACAGGCTGAAATGCGAGCAGCTACCGTCGGGTCATCTGGCTGGAATGAGAAGTAGAGTTGGGTGTCATCAGCATAGCAGTGATAAGAAAAGCCATGCTTCTGAATGACAGATCCTAAAGATGTCATGTAGATGGAGAAGAGAAGTGGTCCAAGAACTGAGCCTTGAGGAACCCCAGTAGCAAGGTGGTGTGACTTTGAAACATCACCCCTCCAAGACACACTGAAGGATCTGTCAGAGAGGTAGGACTTAACCCACAGGAGAGCAGTTCCAGAGATGCCCATCTTTCTGAGGGTGGACAGGAGAATCTGGTGATTAACAGTGTCAAAAGCAGCAGACAGGTCCAGCAAGATGAGTACCGAGGATTTTGAAGCTGCTCTTGCTAGTCGCAGGGCTTCAGTAACCGAGAGCAGAGCAGTCTCAGTTGAGTGGCCACTTTTGAAGCCAGATTGGTTGCTGTCCAGGAGGTTGTTCTGTCCAAGGAACATAGAAAGCTGGTTGAACACAGCTCGCTCAAGTGTCTTTGCAATGAATGGAAGAAGGGATACCGGTCTGTAGTTTTCAAGAAGCGCTGGATTTAGAGATGGTTTCTTGAGCAGTGGGATTACCCGAGCCTGCTTGAATGCTAAGGGAAATGTTCCAGAGTGAAGAGAGGAGTTGATAATGTGAGTAAGTGAAGGTATGACTGAAGTAGAGATCGCTTGAAGGAGGTGAGTGGGGATCGGATCAAGTGGACAAGTAGTAGGATGATTGGACAGGAGAATTTTGGAGACGTCCATCTCTGAGAGTGGGGAGAAGGAGGATAAAGAGTGTGCATCCGTCATTGTGAAGTTGTCCTCGGTCTGCGGTGTGGAGAATTGGTCACTGATGGATCTTGTCTTATTTGTGAAGAAAGCTGCAAAGTCGTCCGCTGTAAGAGTCGATGGAGGAGGCGGAGGCGGCGGATTAAGAAAGAGAAGAGAAAGTCTTGAAGAGTGTCCGAGCATCACTGCAGCTGTTAATTTTGTTGTGGTAGTAGGATGTTTTAGCTGTGAAGACATTTGCAGAGAAGGAAGAGAGGAGAGATTGATACACACTGAGGTCCGTAGAGATTTTTGATTTCTGCCATTTCCTCTCTGCAGCCCTTAGTTTAGAGCGATGTTCACGGAGAACCTCGGACAGCCAGGGGGCAGATGGGGCAGTGTGTGCTGGTCTAGACAACAGTGGGCAAAAGTTGTCCAAGCAAGATGTTAAAGTGGAGCAAAGAGTGTCCGTAGCACTGTTCGTGTCCAGAGCAGAAAACTGAGAGAGTGGTGGAAGAGAGGATGAAACCACAGCAGATAGGCGAGATGGAGAGAGTGAGCGTAGGTTCCGTCGAAAGGTGACCCGCGTTGGAGTGTGTGCCACTTCAGGAGTAAGTGCTAGGTTAGCAGTAATGAGGAAGTGATCAGAGGTGTGCAGTGGAGCAACTGAAGAGGTGTCCACAGAGCAACAGCGTGTGTAGATGAGGTCCAGTTGGTTGCCCGATTTGTGAGTTGCTGTAGTAGACACTAGCTTGAGATCAAATGAGGTGAGCAGAGTTTTGAAGTCAGCAGCCTGGGGTTTATCTAGGTGGATGTTGAAGTCACCAAGCAGTACCAGAGGAGTACCATCTTCAGGAAAGTTTGATAGCAGCACATCCAACTCCTCCAAGAAGTTTCCCAGTTGACCTGGGGGACGATAAATGATCACAAAGTGGATTTTAACAGGGTGGGTTACAGTAATGGCATGTGATTCAAATGAACCAGTACCTGTAGGTGATGGCTGAAGATCAAATTTCCATTCTTTGGATATAAGGAGACCCGTACCTCCACCCCTCCCAGTGGTGCGAGGAGTGTGGGAACAAGTGAAATTAGTGGAGAGGGCTGCAGGGGTGGCAGTATCTTCAGGTTTGATCCAAGTCTCTGTCAGTGCCATGAGGTTGAGACCGGAATGAGTAGCAATAGAAGAAATGAAGTCTGCTTTGTTAACTGCAGACTGGCAGTTCCAGAGACCAACTGGAATAGAGAGCATAGTAGTAGAGGTCAGAGGGACATGGCGTAAGTTTGTCAGACAGGCCTTCCTGCGACATACATAGCGTGCTCTCCGAGTGTTAGTAGTGATAGTAGAGATCTGACAGCACATAGTGACTACAAGTGTAAGATATATTTGAGAGGCTATACAAAAAGTAAAGAAAGAGAAAAGCAATACTCAAGTGCCCTGTCGGTGTCCTTGCTCGGTGAAGTTTTTATATAACATCATCCAATCAGGCATAACATGCACAAATGTAAAAATAATCCTTTGCATTGAAGATTGCTTGAATGTTATATCTACATTAATGCATACAATTATCTCTAAAACATCTCATGACACAATCTTTTTATTTTGCGGAGGAAAACAAAATCCATGTCCTACAAAAGCAGCTGAAAAGCAGTTGGTGAAAGATAACACACAGCATCCTTTATTATCCGACCCATTATTATTTCCCTATAGCTACAGCCATACCAGACAAAGTTACTGCATGTACCTCGCATTTTGCTGTATGGGCTTTGGCATGCATGACGCTCAGAAATGGCCTCATTTCTGTCAATGGCAGAAGCTCTGGTAAACCCTCTGCTACTTTGTTAAGGTAGGGCCAGTACCTAAAAAGCAGGAGCAGCATTATGTGAGTGTAACAAAGATCCATTTTTAATTGAAATCTAAAATCACTGTAAAGCTGAGAAACAAGACAATTTAATCATGGAGTTTGATTTGCAATATGACAATGTGGATTACCTGCATGTAACATCCATACAGAAGAAGGTAACATTTGCCTTCTTTGACATCTCTCTTTGAAGAAACATTGGGTAAGCAAATATTTCTCCACGGTAATGGTTCAGTCCTCGTAAGAGAAACCCATGTCTGATAAATCAGAAGAAAATCTAGTGGTTAGACTCCCTCCTAAACTTTCGTCTCTCATAAACTTAAGAATCGCGTTTGATTTTCTGCGTTTTTCAGTAGCATTCACTTTGACTGGTGTTTTGACAATTCAGAGCCACAGAATCATGAATATGAAAAAACGCATGTGAAAATTTCGGACTTGGTGTGCAAGGACCTTAAAACTTGGATTACCATTAAAACTCAAATATCAGACTCAAAAATCATACACAAGCTCATACATACCTGCAAACTGCAACTTGAATGCCCTCCTCGTCTATCTGAGCACCAGACTTTTTTGACATCTCTCTGCCAGCGGTGAACTTGGCAGTACTTTCATTTGCCTATAAAGTCAGTTTATAACACATTTTAAGATACATAAAAACACAAAATATCTGTATAAACAAGTATTATAAAAAATATTTAAAAAAATAAATCAAATGTTCGTACACTTCTCATGTTGCCTCTGACGAGGTCAACAAAGGTAGCAACTTCCTCGTCCTTGGCCAAGAACAAGCCCTCGTATATGGGTGGCTCCTCAGTCCTGTCCATGATAAGATAAAATGCGTCAGTAATAAAAATCAAAAGTACAACATTTACTATTTGTTAAAATGTAAGTTATGATCACTCAAAGACAACCCGCAGAGCTACTATTTGTGTAAGACAAGTCTAAAATAAACTTCTGAAAAATACCTATACCTACCCTTTTGACTTGCTGAAGCGGTAATGTTTTCGGTTCCCATCAGAGCAGACAGCCAACATGTCTGGATAACATGCTGGACACTCAAAATGATGGACCTGGCACATATCCTCTTCTTTGTATTGACAGAAGGTAAACTCAAAAAAGCTTCGCTGAAATGTATCAGCACAGATACTACCTGTCTGTATATTAAGAAATGATCGGGTTAGGATTTTTTGAATTAATGCCCACAATTAAATATTAGGTATAAAGTAATATAATTTTGTTTGTTATACGTTTCAGTGATATTCAGGCAGATTTACCCTTCCAGCTTGAACAGATCTGTGCTCCAACATTTTCAGGAAGGCCTGCCTGGACATGGCTGGTGCCGTCACCTTCATATGTTCAAACGAGGTGAAGACATCAAACTTGTACAGGGTCTGGCAGCTGGTGCTAGCTGGCCAGTACCGATAAATGAGCAGGTCTTTCAACTCGGGAGTCCACTCTGCAGAGCATGATGAACAGGATTTCCGAGGCAAGCAGACATCGTATCGTCCTGTGAACAAGTAAATATGCTGTAGTAAAGACTAAAATAATTTCAGTAATCAAACTGCAACAGATAGCCTTCTATACAGAGATACAAATTTATGATATATTAGCTATTTGACATGGCATTTGGGCAACGCTTTGCTAGTTCTAGTACAATAAGGCACAAAAAAGAGGGCTTTCAGAACAACATACCATTGATGGTGACCACAGAAATATGCTTCCCTGGAGTGATTGTGAAGTCATGTGTGCATTCACAAATTGACCTTGGTGCAGGAACAGGCAGCTGACATACTGCAAAACAGAAAGAAGTTATGAAGGCCATATTTACAGCTTTTCCTCAGTCCCTTAGATGCATTTCTCAAAACGCTAAGCTCATTTTCAAAACAGTGCTTTAAAACACAACCATTAATCAAAACTGTCCACACCACTATACCAACT
Organism: Carassius auratus; assembly: GCF_003368295.1. Taxonomy (NCBI): domain Eukaryota; kingdom Metazoa; phylum Chordata; class Actinopteri; order Cypriniformes; family Cyprinidae; genus Carassius; species Carassius auratus. The sequence continues at coordinate 34,468 of NW_020529208.1, forward strand.
GTAATTGTCACTATGTAAATGCTTAGACACATTTATTAAGATGCAATTGACTTAGCTGGTCAAAGATATGCTGGTCAGAACTGTCAAAACCAATCATACTTTTGTTATTCAGCTACTAAATTTCACACTTGCACTTTTTGAGAATAATCTTAGAATGAGATTAGCATTTTAGAAAAAAATGTCTAAGACATTTAGAAACACTGTTAAATATAAACGTGCCAATCTACAAAAACATTTGGGGAATTACACTATAAGTATGAGACAATTTGATATAATAATAATTTTAACATACTTTGTTCACAAAACTGAGGCTGGCCATTTTCATTCAGCACCACAGCAGTTGTAGGGGGAATGGGCTCAAGAAATCCATGGAACACAGCCTCTCTGTCATGGAAGATATTTCTCTTGTGGGCCTCCATGTCACAGGTAGCACAGAGGTACTCCATGTCCAGTGGTACACAGTCCAGGCACCTAATCACAGCTTCTACAGCACAGCATCTGTGACAATTTTGGACGGATACTCTCTCGGCTGAGAGCTTTGCATCAAAAAGCATAGGCCTAGCAGTTTTCATTCTCACATCTGTGAGAAGCTGCCTTTGTTCCCAAGCAGAAACCATTCTGTCTGTTCCCTCCGTAACCTGGTCTGCAGTTATAGTGTACCTTAACTCTTGGAGTCTTGTTTCTAAAAAAACAAAAATATACATTCACTTGTCCTTAAAAGGTCTGTACTCATGATTATGATCACACACGAGTATATATCACAAGTATATATCAGGGAACACATGTTAGGTAAAAACTGTTAGCCTGAATGCACTGTAAGTCACTCTGGATAAAAGCGTCTGCTAAATGCATAAATTTAATTAAATTTAATATATCAGTTATACTGTGAGTCTGTAATGGAACTGACCAAACATAATGCTTGATTATAATTAAATAAATGGTGGGAATTGGAAAAACTGTAGTGGACTGTTACTACTGTACCACTCAGTATCCTCACCAAGACTTGCCAACTCTTGATCTTCTATCTGAAGGCCTTCCTCATGCACTGGATCCCTTCTTCTGGATTGAGAAGCAGCTGCAGAGACAGTCATTTTACTTCAATATAATCATAACTGATCAATATAACATGAAACCAATTCATTTCAAAATGAAAATATTGGAGTGGAGGCAGGGGAACTAAGCAAAAGGTATTAAAACACAACACAAGTAAGGATTATCAGTCACATGCTCTTCAAATATCTTATACTTTAGTGAGAAAAATTTTCACAAACATTGCTACACCATTTTTTCAAAGTAGTATTTGACTCTCATTTTATAATACGTGTAACCACCAAAACACTATTTAATGAATTATCTTTATTCTTAGATACAGTAATCGTGTTTTAGTAAAGAACAAACCTGATGCAGGGCAGTGTGTTTCCCGATGTTTTTCACACCTGCCTGTGACCAGTGGATTAGTGAGGGATCTCTTCCTGCTTTTTCTCATTTTTCTTTGGGGAAAGGCAGGGTTTTTCTTGGCCATGGCAGCCTATATATTTGCAGAGCACTTATACCAGCAGCACTTATAATTGTGCATTATTCAGTAGTTGCATAAAAGGGTCTTACTAACCCTTTTCATCACTATAAACAGCAATAGCAATTAGTATTTTCAGACTTAGGTATTTGCTTCTCATGACAAGCCTTACCCTGGCATCATGGAGATAAGCATCACTAATCAATGCTGCCATGTGGATCCTGGCATCATTGGGATCATCAAAGACCCTGACGTCAGAATTTAGGGACATCACATACAAATAGAAACAATACACAAAAAAAAAAAAAAAACAAGATGAAGAAATAGAGAAAGAGAGTGATCGAAAGAGACAAGTGAGAAAGAGAGAGAGAGAGAGAGAGAGAGAGTGGCTCTTAAAAGTGCCGTTGTTTTGATTTGTGTGCGTGTGTGTATATATGTGTGTGTTGGTGAAGGCAAAAAGTGTTGCAATAAAGCTGTAAAACAGGAAAAAGCAAAAGATTATTAGAATAGCCTTTGTAGTAAATGAGCATTTCTTAATTGTTAGGACAGAGTAAATATAAATATTAATCAATCACAACCACTACGCACAAATATCATATCAAAATACAAATCAATCCTTACCGTACAAATGTCAGATTTGTACCACAGTCACTTGACACAAGCAAGTACATACACAAATCTATTTTTATTTAGGCCTACAAATAATGGAAACAGTGGTCTTTTTCTGTCCTGTTGCGTAAAATGCTTCTCAGAATATCCACTGCTCTGTCTTCTCAATGTCACACATAACTAAAGTAACAATTACCCTCAATTATGTCATGATGATTTCAGTGTCTTCTGAAATGGCAAAGTCTTACAAAAGTATGGCACCATAGAGTTACAGGTTATTCTATCTATATCTCTCTATTTAATTGTGCATTGATTATATCAGGTATATGACATTAAGTCGCACTGAGCAGTCAAATCCTCTGGAAAGACTCCAGGTCCACTTTTTTATTCCAGTCCATCCCTGATTCTGGTAATTCCCCTTAGTTACACTTCTGACATTTACTTCGCACTTTGAATAAAACATTAACCACTGCAACAACTCGTTGTTAATTGTTGTCTTCACAACACATGGACAAATACATGAGTTTAAACTGATTTTGGTAGCAGTGGTTAGCAGTGCCACAATCCAGCTGTGCCGGGAACAGCTGTCATTTGGCTGGATAGCGGCGGGTAGCCGTGTAAATGAGAATGCAACAGTAACAAATTCAACCTAATCTCCAGGGTTGACTACAACTAAAGAAATAACAGCAAAGGCCGCGGTAACCACTGAAAGTTTTCTGATTCGTAAGAATAATTATTAATAATATTCGATGCTATGACAGAAAATTCATTTGAAAATCATAAATTATCGTAAAGGGTTTAATAACGTAAAGGGAACAATCTATTTAACACTGCCTCGGGCAATTCTTTAAAACTACTCCATCTATAAATAGATAGTTAAATAACAAATAATTTACTGTTATTTAGACAACAAAAATAGCAACAAATTCAATATAATAAATTATAAAAGGAGGACGTTTCCTAAACTAGAAAACAACATTTACCGCCGCCCACTGTGTGACGTTGTTGAACCCGGGAATCCGTGTGTCCACCACGACAAATTAGCTTCATTGACTTTGTATGTGTGTTGTTTCCGTGGTCCCGACACGTAATTTCAACACATTCCGTGCCACCACCACGTATATCGGGATTAAGGGCTCGTGTTCATTTCACGCATTTCTTTGAGATCAGGTTGCGTAATTCCTTTGAAACTAACCACTGCGCATGCGCAAAGCAAGCAGGACGGCACCGTGGGAAATAGTTAGACCTACTACAACAAATAAAGACAAATTGAGAAAACGTAAATTTGATCCATTATTTCGTTTTGGTTTCCTTGTTTATTATATTTCCCGTTTCGAGCTGAAAGCAATGAAACAAACGTCAGTTTTTAATATTTGGTTCATACAGAAAAACAGAAAAACAAAATATTGATTCGTTATTTCGTTTTTGGTTTGCCAGATTAAATGGAATAATTGAATGATCGGATGATACACGGACCCGTAAATTTTTCTTTATTTGTTGTTGTAGGTCTAACTATTTCCCACGGTGCCGTCCTGCTTTCTTTGCGCATGCGCAGTGGATAGTTTCAAAGGAATTACGCTTACTTCCGCGTATTCCTCGCGGGGATAAAGAACACGTTTTTTTATTTTTTTTTACGATCACAGGCATAGTTACAGTATGTCCAATTACAATACAACACGCTATAATAGATTATATTGGTTAATATAATATAATAAACCAATCAGAGATGGTTTAAATGTCCTTTGAAATCACGCTAACCACTTGTTTTGGTATGTTTGGCGTTTTAAGCGATCATTAATTAAAACATTTATATTAGCAGATTATTTTATTAATAATGAGATCAATAAAAGCAATCAAAACTATATATATATATATAGCTTTGATTAAAAGATTTGATCCACTTCAAACGTTGACTACTTTATATATATATATATACACACACACACACACAGAGAGAGAGAGAGAGAGAGAGAAAACAAGTAGTTAGAATATAAATATTTAGAATATATAAAGACAGTGTTTTTTTTAATCTTAAGTAGCCTAGATAGAAAACGAACATAGAGCAAGTAGAGGGTCAAGTGTTTTCTTTATTTAAATGCAAAAATGTAAACAAATATGTACAGAATTATGTGAAGTTACATATTTACATTATTTTTACAGTTACATTGTGTGACATATAAGTAGTAGTTTTCAGATGTTTTTTTTTTTTTTTTTTTTTTTTTTTTAATATTTATTTATTTTTTTAGCATACATTGCATAACATTTATCAACAATACATCCAAAGTCAACAGAACTAATGGAAGAAAAGGAAAGATACAAAAAAAACAAAAAAAAAAACAAACAAACAAAAAAAATACAGCAAATCAAGTATTAATCATTGTACAAGAAAGATCTCATCATATCTCCTCAAAAAAGAAATACATTTTTTGTTATTAATTATTCTTAGTGATTTAATTAAATATTCTACTTCACATAAGAATTCTATAAAATTAGGTTTTTTCTTAAGAATTCTTTGTTTGTGAAAATAGAATTTTGCTACAAGGATAAGAAAGTTAACAGATGATTCTAAAGATTTGTTTGGGTTTTCAAAAAAACAAACAACATCCTTAATGAGTAAATTACAATTCATTTTAACTTTAGAAAAACAGTAAACACTCAAATCTTTCCAGAAAAGTGATGAAACATTGCATGAGAAAAATAAATGGCAACTGTCTTCACTCTCTTTTTTACAGAAGGTACATATATCAGCTACATCACAGAATTTAGACACAAATGCATTGCAAGGGTATATATTATGCAGAATTTTAAAGTGCACTTCTTTCACTTTATTCGGTATGCAGTACTTATATGGTAATAACCATGTTTTTCTCCAATTAATATTAGCTATTTTAGAACCCCAAAAAAACTTCCCTTTTGGAGAAATTGAGGTTCGAGATTGAGAAAGTTGACGAATAAATGTATTATTACATTCTTTACTTAAAAGCGAAACTCCTCCCAAACATAACTGTGAGAGTTGTTTTGTGCATGACTCATAGGAAAGGGAAGCTTTCATTAGACACATTAAACCAGCAGGAATCGCCTTTATAACGGAGTTAAATTCTTTAAACGGAATGGGATATTGATGGATATTCATAAAGCATTCATAAGATAACAAATCACCATTAGAGTTGAAAAGATCAGCAACAAAAATTATGTTTTTATCAAACCATTTATCAAAAAAAATTGATCTGTTCCTAATTTTAATATCCATATTATTCCATAATATGGCTTTGTGGGGGGAAAAGTTGTGGTTGTAAACTAGTTTCCAGGCTAACAATGCTTGTTGATGAAATCTAGCCAATTTAATAGGTAATTTACCAGTAGAGTAGTTGCATTTCATCAAAAAAGAGAGGCCACCAAGTCTCTTAAATATATTAATAGGAATAAAATACCACAAAGAATCTGACCCAAGCAAACATCTTTTCATCCAATTAATTTTAAATGTATTGTTAGTATCATCAAAATTCAAGACTTCAAGACCCCCCTCACTCCTTTTGTTTGCTAAAACATATTTCTTCAATTTGTGAGATTTATTGCTCCAAATAAAATCAAGGAAAATCTTATCTATATTTTTGGAAGTGTGATTATCTACAGCTAAAGACAGGGAAGGGTACACAAATCTGGATAATCCTTCTGTTTTGGATAAGAAAACTCTGCCTAAAATTGATAAATCTCTTTGGAGCCAATTATTAAAAATATATTTTGTTTTCATTATCCTTTGAGAAAAATTCAGAAATTGTCTACTAATTAAATTTTTTGTTATATGAATTCCCAAATATTTAAGTTCATTTTTAATAGGTATATTTTCAATTTCATTTTCTACAGTATCAAATAAGCAAATAATTTCACATTTATTTAAATTAAGTTTGAGCCCAGAAGCGTTAGAGAAATCATTGATTGTAGTTAAGACTGGAGAAACTTGCTGTTTATCCTTCAAGAATAAAGTAGTATCATCTGCTAATTGTGAAATTCGAATCTCTCTGTTAAAGATATCAAGGCCAGCAAAGTTATTATTGTGCAAAATATCTATGGATAACATTTCTACAACAAATAGAAATAAAAAAGGACTTAAAGGGCAACCTTGACGTATTCCGCGAAGAATAGGAAACCTTGGTGATGTACGTGAATTTAAAATTATACAGCTATCTATTTCTTTGTACAACATTTGAACAATATTTATGAACTTTGAAGGAAATCCAAAGGTCTCTAAAGAGTTAATAAGGAACTGGTGTTTTACAGTGTCGAAGGCCTTATAAAAATCGAGGAATAAGATAATAGCATCAGACTTGATTTCATCTCTATAATCAATAAGATCCAGAACAAGTCGAGTATTACAACTAATATGACGACCTTTTATAAATCCAGTCTGTGTTTCATTAATAATGTGATGTAAATGTTGTTTTAATCTCTTGGCGAATATGGAAGCAATTAATTTATAATCAAAATTAAGAAGAGTGATAGGGCGCCAGTTATCAATTATAGTTACGTCTTTGTCTGGTTTGGGGATGAGAGATATTACCCCTTGTTTCATAGTAGGAGTCATTGTACCATTGTTTATACATTCTTGAAGCATTAAGAAAAAAGGTTGTTCTAAAAAATCCCAAAAATGTATGAAGAATTCTAAAGTTAGGCCATCAGAGCCAGGTGATTTTCCCCTTTTCATTGATTTCATTGCATCTCTAATTTCATTTAAGGAAACAGGAGCCTCACAGGATAACTTAAATTCATCACTTATTTGAGGTATATAGTTCTTAATCTGTTGCAGGTATGACTTACTTTGGTTTGCCTGTAACTCAGGGGAGTACAGGTTCCTATAAAAATTTGTAACAAAATTCTCAATTTCTTCAGGGTGTTTAGAAATTGAATTGTTAATCTGTAATGCAGAGATGCTTTTCCTTTTAAAATTCCTTTTTTCAAGTGAGAAGAAGAAACTCGTATTTTTCTCTCCTTCCTCAATCCATCTTGCTCTGGATCTAACAAAGGCACCTTTAACTATTTCTAAATATATATGGTCTAATTCCAATTGCAAAGTTTTTAACTGGTTAATTTCTATAACAGAGAGACTCTCTTTTTTGATTAAGGTATTAATTTTAATTAGCAAGTCAGTTTCCTTATCAGCATTAACCCTTTTTAAAGTTTTAGATCTTCTAATTGCTAATAATCTTGCTTTATATTTAAAATATTCCCATTTAGCACCATGAGACTCAAATTCATCATTTGAAAAAATTCCTTCAACTAATTCCTTGATTTCAACATTAAATTTTTTGTCTTTTAGCAGATTATTATTCAATTTCCAGTAACCACGGACAGTACTCTCCCTATGTCTAGTCTGCAAAATCATCTTAATTACTAAATGGTCAGAGAAAGGAGCATATTGGTGACTGACATCAGACACATATTGCAGTAACTGTTGAGAAATCAAAAAAAAGTCTATTCTAGATTTAGAGGACAACAAGTTATTGCTCCAAGTATATTCCTTTAAATCAGGATGATAATAGCGCCATGCATCTGCAATATGAAAATAATCACACAAAGTACAGATAATAGTATCAGTGAGGCCCAATTTAGGAGGAAATCTATCAGCTGAATTATCCAATACATCATTAAAATCTCCACCAATAATAATAAAGGCTTGTTGATATTTATTTTTCAAAGCTTCAATATTCTTCTGTAATAAGAGAATAAGAGACTTGTTGGCAGATCTTAAGTTGTGGCCATATATATTACATATTATAAAAGTAGCATTATCAAGTTTAATGACAATAATAACCCATCTTCCTTCCGTCGAAATCAACGATTCAATAATGTCTCCTTTAAATTTGTTAATCAAAGTGAGAACTCCTGCGGAATGGTTAGATCCGTGACTAAAGTAGGCCTTGTCACCCCACTGTGATTTCCAAAAACGAACATGACTCTCACAGGAATGAGTTTCTTGTAACAGTATTAAGTCAGCATTGGTTCTTCTACAGTATAAGAATAAGGCTTTTCTTTTAGTGAGATCTCTCAAGCCACGAGTGTTTAATGAAATAATACTTAAAGAGTTAAACTCAAAGTCTTGCATTTGCATAAAAAAAAAACAGAAAACAAAATAGAAAAAAAAGGAAAGAGTAATTTGAATAACAACACTAACAAGAACACAAAGGTTTTAAAGCTTACCGCTGTAAAACTGTGTTGCAAAGAGGTAGTTGAAGCTAACACATACCCTCTAACTTAGGCAAAGTGCAACTGTATGGGAGGGCATAACTTACTTATGAAGGAACCACAACAGAGTATTAAACTTACACGTTGCTCCGTTTATCGGGCTGCAATTAGAGGCTGTTTGTCTATGCACAGTCCAGGAGACATGTTCTACTGCAGATGCTCCATTAAGGTAGTCATTAAAGGGAAATGACTATCAAATAAAAATTAAAATAAAAAATTGTCCTAACACACAAGTAATGGAAAAGTGGTTTGTATAAGGAAGACTGATAAAGTGCAACTCGTGAGAACAAGGGTGCAGTCTGTCAGCAAAAACGCTGTTCCAGCGCAATTTTCGAGCTAAATTAAAAATAAGTTGCTCCATGGAAGCAATCTGCGAATATAAACCAGTAACGTTACGTTGTACATCTCAAGGGTAAAGTTCAAGTTTTTTCCCAGCGACAAAAGCATGGGGACCCTTCCATGAAACCTTCTTCCCCTCCTCACGCGCCTTCTTAACCAGTGGCCATAATTTGGCTCTAGCCTCAACATCTTGTTTGATCAGCGCCTCCTTGATCCGAAGCTTGTTTTCTTTTAAATAGCGAGAGTCTTTTGCAGCCCGCCATACCATGTCTCTGTAGGTACGCATGGTAAAACGCATGATGATGTTGCGAGGTGCTCCGTCGGATCTCCTTAGCCCCAGGCGGTGTACAACATCCACTACATCATCCAACTTGTTCTGGATACTAGGGACCATCTTTCCTAGGATGTTGATTGTCACGCTTCTCACATCTTCTCCGTCGCGCTCTGGGACCCCCTGTAGCTTAAGATTCCATCTACGTGAGTACCTTTGCATTTCATCGAAGCTTTCTTTCAGACTTAAGTTTTCACCTTGCAATTCCTTAATCTCCTTTTCAAATTGAGCGATCTTGACAGCGTGCATCTTGACCTCTTCACTCATATGTGAGACTTTTTCAGACAATTTGTCGAGTTTACCGCAAGAAACGGCTACCGTTTTATCAATGGAGATCACCTTGTTGTGTGTTTCGTCCACTTTAGCGGTTAGCTTCTGAATCGCATCAAGGAGTGTAGATAAGGAAACTTCGTTCCTGCCTTTTGAACTCACAATATTCTTAGATGGAGTAGAGCAAATAGGCCTCGCATCAACCTCTTCATTGGCACCAATTTCTGTCTCTAGATTCATATTCTCCATGTCAGTCAACTCCGTGCAGCATTCTTCCACGAGATGTCCAGCTAGTATAGCGCTTTCGTGAAGGGACTGATTTTTCCTTTTTTTGCCCATTATATCACGTCAGAAGGTGCTAGTTTTGCCAGAAAAATATCGGAAAAAGCATATATTTTCACAACTGTACCTTTACATATTCAAGTTTCAGTTCGTTAGCTTCAAACTCCTCAGACTACTTTAGACGCATATAAAACGTGACCATTCACACCGCTGCCATCTTGGCACCCCCAGTAGTTTTCAGATGTGACTGGGTGGGGGGTATTTTCTTGACGTCATCAAACCAGAGTCACAGTAAGCGTAGACTTAAGTATCATTCCTGAATCCTGATATGAATATCTTTGAAAGACCTATTATTATAGACAGTTCAGTGACAAATTATTAAACACAGACACTTGAATTTATTCCTGAAAGAATCTGAATCTTGGACGAATAGATTGAATAAAAGGCTTCTTTATTAACACAGTGTCTTACCGACACCTAGTGGCGATATTACTTTCAGAAGTATCACAAAGTAGGCCTATCATTTCATTTTGTCATTACATATTTCTGCAGAGATGTATAAAGTACTAGAGACCCATACTTGAGTAAAAGTACAAGTGCTCTATCAAAAAAGTGACTTGAGTAGAAGTAGAAGTGCTCTTTAAGCACCACACTTAAGTAGAAGTACTAAAGTATTCAACATTTTTTGTACTTAAGTATTGCAAGTAGTCTATTTTAAAATTTACTACTCAAGTACTGAAAGTAAAAGTAGAAGTATTGTGATATGTAGCTATTAAAGAAAGTAGTCAAAAGTTTGAACATATTGTTTTTACTATTTCAAATGATTAACCTAGAGGACAATCATAATTCCTTTGACTGTAACTTCTTGTAAACAAAAAACGGTTACTAGGGTTAGTTAGCCCAATTTGCAAAATTATGTCATTAATAACTTACCCGGCCTCATGTTGTTTCAAACCCTTAAGACATCAGAGGGTCATTTAGAATTTTTTGAAGCATCGAAAATACATTTTGGTCCAAAAATAGCAAAAACTATGACTTTATTCAGCATTGTCTTCTCTTACATGTCTGTTTTAAGACAAAGCAGTTTGTGATATCTGGTTCGCGAACGAATCATTCGATGTAACCGGATCTTTTTTTGAAACAGTTCACCAAATCGAACTGAATCGTTTTAAACGGTTCGCGTCTCCAATACGGATTAATCCACAGATGAACTTGTTTAATGTGTCTGACACTCCCCCTGAGTTAAAACAAACCAATAACCCGGAGTAAATCATTGACTCAAACAGTACTCTGACTGAACTGCTGTGAAGAGAGAACTGAAGATGAACACCGAGCCGAGCCAGATAATGATTCGTTCACGAGTCAAGAACCGTTTCTGTCAGACGCGTCCGATTCGTGAACCGAGGAGCTGATGATACGGCGCATGTGTGATTTAGCGTGAAGCAAACCGACACACAGAGCGTCTGAAACGAACTGATTCTTTTGGTGATTGATTCTGAACTAATTCTGTGTTAATGTTATTAGCCCAGGTGCAGTCAACGGCAATGACGCCATTGCGTCGAGCGCAAAAGAATCGGTGAACGGTTTTCTTCAACTGGTTTATTGAATCGAACTGCCAGAAAGAACTAACGTTACTGGTCATCCGAGAACCGATGCAACCGGTTCTTGACTCGTGAACGAGTCATTATCTGGCTCGGCTCGGTGTTCATTTCTCTCTTCACAGCAGTTCAGTCAACACGCGCAGTCTTCTTAATCGCTTGATTCGCTCAGTGATGTGCCAGCTTCATCTAACCTGCCATCTACAGTTCTGGCAGTGGTTTGTAATGGAATGATTCGTAACATTTTTATAATTGTAACGAGTAACGATGGAGCACATGAAAAAAATATCGGAGTAAAAGTATTAAACTCAGCGAAAATATGTACCGAAGTAAAAGTGGAAGTAGGAGAAAAAAAATAATACTCCAGTAAAGTACAGATACCGCCTTTTAGTACTTAAGTACAGTAGCGAAGTAGTTCTACTTCGTTACTATACATCTCTGTATTTCTGTGTTAAAAATGTTGTATTAAACATTAATCTCATTTCATTATACAGTTGTAATTGCTATGTAAAGGCATGTCTGATCAGCATTAAACTGTAAACAGGCCTAATACATCTAAAATCAACTTCAGACGCAGCTATCTCTGAAGGCTTAATTAATAATAATTTAATTATTACATGTATTCCAATTTAACATTATCATTATCATTAAGAATTTAACATTAAGGATGAGATAAATACAAACCCGATTCTCAAAAAGTTGGGACGCTGTACAAATTGTGAGTAAAAAAGGAATGGAATAATTTACAAATCTGATAAATTTATATTCTATTCACAGTAGAATATAGATAATATATGTTGAAAGTGAGACATTTTGAAATGTCATGCCCAATATTGACTCATTTTGGTTTCGTGAGAGCTACACATTCCAAAAAGGTTGGGACAGGTAGCAATAAGAGGCCGGAAAAGTTAAATGGACCAATTTGCAACTTATTAGGTCAATTGGCAACATGATTGGGTATAAAAAGAGCCTCTCAGTGTCTCTCAGAAGTCAAGATGGGCAGAGGATCACCAATTCCCCCAATGCTGCGGTGAAAAATAGTGGAGTAATATCAGAAAAGAGTTTCCCAGAGAAAAATTGCAAAGAGTTTGAAGTTATCATCATCTACAGTGCATAATATCATCCAAAGATTCGGAGAATCTGGAATCATTTCTGTGTATAAGGGTCAAGGCCAGAAAACCACACTGGATGCCCGTGATCTTCAGCTCTTAGACAACACTGCATCACATACAGGAATGATACTGTAATGGAAATCACAACATGGGCTCAGGAATACTTCCAGAAAACATTGTCGGTGAACACAATCCATGGTGCCATTCGCCATTGCCAGCTAAAACTCTATAGGTCAAAAAAGAGTTCTGGATCATATCTAAACATGATCCAGAAGCGCAGGTGTTTTCTCTGGGCCAAGGCTCATTTAAAATGGACTTTGGCAAAGTGGAAAACTGTTCTGTGGTCAGACGAATCAAAATTTGAAGTTCTTTTTGGAAAACTGAGATGCCATGTCATCCGGACTAAAGAGGACAAGGACAACCCAAGTTGTTATCAGCGCTCAGTTCAGAAGCCTGCATCTCTGATGGTATGGGGTTGCATGAATGCATCTAGCATGGGCAGCTTACACATCTGGAAAGGCACCATCAATGTGAAAGGTATATCCAAGTTCTAGAACAACATATCCAGATGTCGTCTCTTTCAGGGAAGACCTTGCATTTTCCAACATGACAATGCCAGACCACATACTGCATCATTTACAACATCATGGCTGTGTAGAAGAAGGATCCGGGTACTGAAATGGCCAGACTGCAGTCCAGATCTTTAAAGAGGAAGATGTGACAAAGAAGACCTAAGACAGTTGAGCAACTAGAAGCCTGTATTAGACAAGAATGGGACAACATTCCTGTTCCTAAACTTGACCAACTTGTCTCCTCAGTCCCCAGACGTTTGTAGACTGTTATAAAAAGAAGAGGGGATGCCACACAGTGGTAAACATGGCCTTGTCCCAACTTTTTTTGAGATGTGTTGATGCCACGAAATTTAAAATCAACTTATTTTTCCCTTAAATTGATACCTTTTCTCAGTTTAAACATTTGATATGTCATCTATGTTGTATTCTGTTTTTATTCACAATGTCACAATTTTTTTTGGAATCGGGTTTTATATTTAGGCCTAATACGACATTCTGTTTAAATGGTTAATAAAAATTATTTGTGATAGAATATGACACTGATAGAATAATTTCTAGTGAGTGCAGGTTTGAAGTAAATTAATTTCATTTTTCAGATTTCAAAATTAAATAAAAAAAGATGTGGATGAAACCCTGATTTTATGCTGATTCTTCACAAAAACGACAGTCTTCTTTAGGATATTCATTTATTTTATGTGAGAATTAAGAATAAAAAAAATCTGCTGGCAGAATTTGGAAGATAACAAATCATTAAAGCACAAAGATCTGCATTTATCTTAAAGTAATTAGTTATTTTCCTACATAGCTGCTAAATATAATTTTTCACTTGCTGCCTTTCCAACCTAAGGAAATAGGCAGCAGAATTCTGCTCACTTGTTGCCAATTCAGATGAGATCTGATAAAGCCATGGATTTACAGTAGGCCTACTAAGTGTATAGTTACTTCAACCCTGATACTACATCAATAATTTGATAACTGAAGAACGGCACACAGCAGTAGATAAGCTGATGCTAGTTTAGACATAACACAAGGAATACATTAATTTGTTTTATTTGTACAGATTGCAATGTAACTGTAAAATAATGTAAATATATAACTTCGTAGTTCTGTGCATACAGTATTTGTTTACATGTGCACTAGAACTGTTTGTAAGTGTGTGTTGCTACTAGAACTTACATTTCAAAGTACATCTGTGCAATAAAGGTGTTCTATTCTATAAATTCAGTATAATAAAAGGGTGTAATATATTTAACTGATACAGTAATTGTCAGGTAAAATACTATTACAAACATCATTACAGTATGTCAACCAATACCTTTTTAATTACATTGTTACCTTTAAATTGTTTACATTTTTATATTGCAAAGCTAAATATATATTACATGCAGTACATGCATCTTCAAGAAACATCTAAAAACGCATCTCTTTCATCTTTGACCCTCGAACTCTAGCACTGTATATTCTAATTACATTTTATCTAATTTTTATTTATTTATTCTAACTGCTAGTTTTTCATCCAACACTAGCTTTCTGTATTCTTTTTCAATTCTTTCTATTTGTTTTTTTTTTGTATTGTATGTGTGTATGTAGATAGATAGATAGATAGAGAGATAGATAGTATTTAATAATTAATGATCTACTTAAAATGCCCCACATACCAAAACAAGTGCAAAGCAAGCAGGACGGCACCGTGGGAAATAGTTAGACCTACAACAACAAATAAAGAAAAATTGAGAAAACGTAAATTTGATCCATTATTTCGTTTTGGTTTCCTTGTTTATTATATTTCGCGTTTCGAGCTGAAAGCAATGAAACAAACGTCAGTTTTTCATATTTGGTTTATACAGAAAAACAGAAAAACTAAATATTGATTCGTTATTTCGTTTTTGGTTTGCCAGATTAAATGGAATAATTGAATGATCGGATGATACACGGACCACCCTCCTCCATGTCCTGCAAAGCGCTCAGTCTCCGCAGAAATGATTGGATATGGGTCCGTGTACGTTTTGATAGTTTGTTTTCCAATTTGAAATGAAATAAGCAGAAATGAGAAAACGAAAAACGAGATTTCGGCTTGATTTTTCGTTTTTTAGTTAAGAGGCATAAAACGAATAAATGACTTCAAAATTCGTTTTCCACATGTGGGCGGTCCTGAGACGCCCCCTTCCGCCGATTGGTCAAGCAAGTCTGAGCATGTCACGTCATCAGTTGTCGCTCAGGTCTGCTCAACAAAATAATAGTCCTCTAACGTTACTATGGCTACCGATTCTTAAACTGTGCAGGGCAGGTCCTGTTGGGCTTTCTTCTGTGCAACTTTACGCGTTTCACAGAAATGTTTACATCAGAAATATTAAATATTAGTCTGCCACCAGCCCATTTTATTTAGCTTTGCGGAGTTAAATCTGTGTGGTGAAGCTGCGCTAGACAGCGCAGAGCGGGAGAGGATCACTGACCAGTGTTCGGTCAGCAGTCAGAACTTGGTACCGATGATGGGGGAAATACATTTTTACTGAAAATGTTAAAGACGTCTATTCCTGATATCAACAATTTAGTTGTTACTAGTTGAAATGTTAATTCTTGATATCAAAAATGTAATTGTTACTAGTGACACTGTTAATTTCTGATATCTGAAAATGTATTTCTGATATCAACAATTGGGAGGGTAATTTCTGATATCTAAAATGGCATTCTTACTAGTAACAATTACATTCATGATATCAGAAATAAACATTGTCACTAGTGACAATTAAATTGTTGATATCAAGAATTAAATTGTTGATATCAAGAATTAAATTGTTGATATCAAGAAAAGACGTCTTTACTAGTAACCATGTGATTACTGATATCAAAAATAAAGGTCTTTACTAGTAAGAATTGTATTTCTGATATGTGAAATCAGAATTTCAACTAGTAAGAAAGCAATTCTTGATATCAACAATTAAATTTGAATGGCAGCCTATGGTGACATTTAACTAGTGAAAATACAATTCCTGATATCAAGAATTAACATTGTTACTAGTTGAAATTGAATTGTTGATATCAAAAATAGCAATTGTTACTAGTAGAAATCTAATTCCTGATATCAAAAATTAACATTGTTACTAGTGGAAATGTAATTGTTGATATCAAAAATTCTAATTGTTACTAGTGGAAATGTAATTGTTGATATCAAGAATTAACATTGTTACTAGTAAAAATTGAATTGTTGATATCAAGAATACATATCCTGCGAATGAATAAAAGTTAATTTGGCTTGCCATAGACCGCGCCTAATTTACTAGCTCTGCTGTCAGAGTCTTTAATGTATGAAAATGAAAGTAAATCACTCACTGCTCTTGATTGAATTACTTTGTAGTTTTAACAAGAATTTATCCAAAGTCAATCCAAAAATCAGATAGAATAGATTATATTGTTTTACTAGTGACTAAAGAAAAAAAAAGATTATTAGGGACCTAGCATGTTTTGCTTAAGTGTTTCTTTCTTTAATATGCAACCTTTTCACACCACAGACTGAAACAAATTAAGCATTGCATCCGACATTATCAAGATGAATTTGTTGTTCTGACACAGTTTAACCCCGAGTTATTGTCATATTTTATTACCAATTTCTAAACTACAGCAAATAAACTGTGATATTGTAAGAAACGTTGAAGGTGTCTGAATACATTTTGGTTTGATTGTGTATTTTATTTTACAGTGAAGACTATGCAGTGCTATTTTAAATGAACAAAAACAAACTTAAAAAAATTGTAAACTTTGTGTAAATAGCACAAATAAAGAAATAGAATGAACATACAATACAAATATAATATAGGTGGTTGTCTATTTCAATAATACTGTACTTCATCTTGAAAGAATGTCATATGCATGCATATCATTCATGATGAATGCATATCTTTTTCAGAGAGCATGTATATTTTACATTGAGAGCAGGCCTTATGTTTATTTTATAAATACCATTCCATAACAGACTGATGGAAACATTTAGTCAAGTCAACTAAGTTGACTTTGTTCTACTAAAAAAAAACTAGACTAAGACTAAAAGACTTAAGACTAGACTAAGACTAAAACTCTTATGATATTTAGTCGACTAAAACTAGACTAAGACTAAAACATTTCAGATGACTAAAATGTGACTAAAACTAAATGGTGTGTTATTCAAAAGACTAAGACTAAGACTAAATCCGAATTTGCTGTCAAAATTAACACTGTTTGTAACAGACTGTAAAGACACAATCTTGCAGTGTTTATTGTGATGCATGAAGTGATATGATTAAAAATTATGAGTAGTTTTCCTCTCCAAGATATTGTATTAATATAAAAATCTAGATCAAGTTAACATAGCTTAAGATAACATAACATTGATTAAATTTTTTCTTTTAAAACAATTTCTTGGAGACCAAAATTACTCAAAATCTTATTTTTTATTGTTTCGCAGACCATAAAAACTACTGCAAGTTTGGGTCTTTGGCATCATAGTGTTTCTTTGAGTTCCCTCTAAGGTCTCAAGTGGTTTGAATTCTAAATCTGTTGCAACTTCTGGCATTTTTAAAAAATGTTTTTAGGGGGAAAAATTACATTTGTGGATCCACTTTGTAACAGACAGTAAAGACACAATCTTGCAGTGTTTATTGTGATGTGTGAAGTGATATGAGTAAAAGTGTTGAGTAGTTTTCCTCTCCAAGAAATTGTATTAATATAAAAATCTAGATCAAGTTAAAACGTGCTTAAATGTACAAAGTCCATCAAAGGCATTTAAAGTTCTACCTTGGCATCATAGTGTTTCTTTGAGTGCGCTCTAGGGTCTCAATTGTCTTGAATTTTAAATCTGTTTTAGCTGCTGGCATTTTTATTTTTTTAGGGGGAAAAATTACGGATGTGGATCCACTTTGTAATTGAGTGGAAATATGCAAATGTGCTCAAATGGACAGGCCATCAAAGGCATTTAAAGTTCTACCTTGGCATCATAGTGTTTCTTTGAGTTCCCTCTAAGGTCTCAAGTGGTTTGAATTCTAAATCTGTTGCAACTTCTGGCATTTTTTAAAAATGTTTTTAGGGGGAAATATTACATTGGTGGATCCACTTTGTAACAGACAGTAAAGACACAAACCTGTAGTGTTTATTGTTCAATTCAATTCAATTCAAGTTTATTTGTATAGCGCTTTTTACAAAACAAATCGTTACAAAGCAACTTTACAGAAAATTATGTTTCTACAATATTTAGTAGTAGCTAGTAGTTTGTGCACATTTGACAGGATTTTAGAAAAAATAAAAATAATAATAATACAAGACGTAGTCAGCTAGACGATGAACTATCAATATTATTAATTAAGTTATTATATGATTCAGTCACACATTTAGCAATAATTGTTAGTTCTGTTTGTTGATTCAGGGTTAGCATCATCTGAGGTCCTCTGAGGGTCAGCATCATCTCTTCTCAGGTGTTCTGGATCCAGACTGGAGCTTGTGTAAATCCTAGTTACCACGGGATGTAAATCCCGTGGCAAAACATAGAAACAAAATAGAGACATCATTAGCATAGCTGCTGATCCATCAAAGTAAGATTAGTTTAACCCAAGCTAATGAATAAAAATGCACCTTTGATCAGATGCAACTACACTCACAATTAAAAAGATACATTATTCGAATGCTTGGCGAACGAGATGTGTTTTTAATCTAGATTTAAACAGAGAGAGTGTGTCTGAACCCCGAACATTATCAGGAAGGCTATTCCAGAGTTTGGGAGCCAAATGTGAGAAAGCTCTACCTCCTTTAGTGGACTTTGCTATCCTAGGAACAACCAAAAGTCCAGCGTTTTGTGACCTTAGGGTGCGTGATGGGTTGTAGCGTGGTAGAAGGCTAGTTAGGTACGCAGGAGTTAAACCATTTAGGGCCTTATAGGTAAGTAATGATAATTTGTAACTGATACAGAACTTAATAGGTAGCCAGTGCAGAGACTGTAAACAAGACTGCTTGTTTATTGACGAAGCAGGACAACCACCTAGAAGTGCATTACAATAGTCCAGTCTAGAGGTCATGAATGCATGAGCTAGCTTTTCTGCATCAGACAGATAACATGTTTCGTAGCTTGGCAATGTTTTCTAAGATGGAAGAATGCAGTTTTTGTAACTTTGGAAATATGATTTTCAAAAGACAAATTGCTGTCTAATATAACACCCAGATTTCTGACTGTAGAGGAAGTAACAGTACATCCATCTAGTTGCAGATTGTAATCTACAAGATTCTGTGTAGTGTTTTTTGGTCCAATAATTAGTATCTCTGTCTTATCTGAATTTAATTGGAGAAAATTATTTGTCATCCAATCTTGTACATTTTTAACACACTCTGTTAGCTTAGATAATTTAGAAGTTTCATCTGGTCTCGTTGAGATATATAGCTGAGTATCATCAGCATAACAGTGGAAGCTAATTCCGTATTTTCTAATAATATTACCAAGGGGTAACATGTATATTGAAAATAGAAGGGGACCTAGGACGGATCCTTGTGGCACTCCATATTTTACTGATGATAAATGAGATGACTCCCCATTTAAGTAAACAAAATGGTAGCGATCGGACAGGTAGGATCTAAACCATCTTAGAGCCTGCCCTTGAATACCTGTATAGTTTTGTAATCGATCTATGAGTATGTCATGATCTATGGTGTCGAACGCAGCACTAAGATCAAGTAAGACTAGAAATGAGATGCAGCCTTGGTCTGACGCAAGGAGCAGGTCATTTGTAATTTTAACAAGTGCAGTTTCTGTGCTATGGTGGGGTCTAAAACTAAAAAAATGAAATTCTTCATACAGATCATTTTTATGCAGGAAGGAGCTCAATTGAGCAGACACAACTTTTTCTAAAATTTTAGACATAAATGGAAGATTTGAAATAGGCCTATAATTTGCCAGTACACTAGGATCTAGTTTTGGTTTCTTAATAAGAGGCTTGATAACCGCCAGCTTGAATGGTTTTGGGACGTGACCTAAAGATAACGACGAGTTAATGATATTGAGAAGTGGTTCTTCGGCTACAGGTAACAGCTCTTTCAGTAATTTACTGGGTACAGGATCTAATAAACATGTTGTTGGTTTAGATACAGTGATAAGTTTATTTAGCTCTTCCTGTCCTATGGTTGTAAAGCACTGCAGTTTATCTTTGGGTGCGATGGATGAAACTGAAGTGATAGACGCTGTAGAATCTACATTCGCTATTGTATTTCTAATGTTATCTATTTTATCAGTGAAGAGCTTCATAAAGTCATTACTATTTACCGTTGGTGGAATATTTGAATCAGGTGGCATCTGGTAGTTTGTTAACTTAGCCACTGTGCTAAATAAAAACCTTGGATTGTTTTGGTTATTTTCAATGAGTTTGTGTATATGCTCTGCCCTAGCAGTTTTTAGAGCCTGTCTATAGCTGGACATACTGTTTTTCCATGCAATTCTAAAAACTTCCAAGTTAGTTTTTCTCCATTTGCGTTCAAGACTACGAGTTAATTTCTTGAGAGAGTGAGTATTACTGTTATACCATGGTACGTTTTTCTCTAACCTTTTTCAATTTGATCGGGGCAACAGCTTCTAATGTATTAGAGAAAATAGTGCCCATGTTGTCAGTAATTTCGTCTAATTCATGTGTATTTTTGGGTACAAATAGCAGTTGAGATAGATCAGGCAGGTTATTTGCGAATCTTTCTTTAGTGGCTGGAACAATAGTTCTGCCCAGACGGGATCGCTGCGAGATATAGTTAATATCAGTTATACGCAGCATGCACGATACAAGGAAATGGTCTGTAATATCATCACTTTGAGGTACAATATCTATAGCAGTAAGATCGATTCCATGCGATATAATTAAATCTAGTGTATGATTAAAACGATGAGTGGGCCCGGTGACATTTTGCCTGACTCCAAAGGAGTTTATTAGGTCAGTAAATGCAAGTCCTAATGTATCATTTGCATTATCAACGTGAATATTAAAATCTCCCATGATTAGCGCCTTATCAACTGTAACTAGAAGTTCTCAGAGGAAATTTGCAAATTTTTTTAGGAATTCTGTATACGGCCCTGGTGGTCTATACACAGTAGCCAGAGCAAGAGATACATTAGATTTCTTTTGCATGTCTGACAGAGTAACATTTAGCAGAAGTATTTCAAAAGAGTTAAACCTGTATCCTGTTTTCTGGGTAACATTGAGAATATCACTATATATTGTTGCAACACCCCCGCCACGACCAGTCTGACGGGGCTCATGTCTATAACAGTAGTTTGGTGGAGTAGACTCATTTAGACCAAAATAATCATTTGGTTTTAGCCAGGTTTCAGTCAAGCAGAGTAAATCAAAACTATTATCTGTGATCATTTCATTTACAATAACTGCTTTAGGTGTGAGTGATCTAATATTTATGAGCCCAAACTTTAAAAATTGTTTTAGTTCGTTTACTTTACATTTTTCTGGTTTAATTACGATAAGATTTTTTCTAGATCCTACATTTTATTTATATTTTGACCTCACTATTCGGGGAACAGACACAGTCTTAATAGTTTTTACAGCGCAAGTACTTTTATCATTTAAACGGGTGGAACAAAACTTATCATAATGGTTATTTGAGAATTGTCTTACTAGTCACATGGAGCGAAGTGTCCTGGAGATGTTGTCAGAGAGCAGCTCCGCACCGACTCTACTGGGGTGTAATCCATCAGAGCGAAACAGTCTAGGACGCTCCCAGAAAAGATTCCAGTTGTTAACAAATAGCAGTTTCTGTTCTTTACACCATGACAACAACCATTCATTTAAAGCAAAAAGTCTACTGAACCTTTCGTGTCCTCGTCAGTACGTGGGCAGTGGTCCTGACACGACGATCGTCGCCGCGGGCGTCGTGCTGCGAACCGTCTCGATCATAATGGAAAGACACAATCCTGCAGTGTTTATTGTGATGCGTAAAGTGATATGAGTCAAAAATTTGAGTAGTTTTCTTCTCCAAGAAATTGTATTAATAGAAAAATCTCGATCAAGTTAACATAGAAGTCGCTTGATTTCTAGGTCTGTTGTATTTACTAGCGATTTGTGGGTTGTTTTTAGGCGGAAATATTACAGATGTGGATCCACTTTGTAATTGTGTATGAAGACGCAAACGTGCTTAAATGGACAAAGTCCATCAAAGGCATTTATTAGTGTTTCTTTGAGTGCCCTCTAGGGTGTCAATTGGCTTGAATTCTTAACCTGTTTTAGCTGCTGGCATTTTTATTTTTTTAGGGCGAAATATTACGGATTTGGATCCACTTTGTAATTGAGTGCAAAGATGCAAACGTGCTTAAATGGACAAAGTCCATCAAAGGCATTTAAAGTTCTACCTTGGCATCATAGTGTTTCTTTGAGTGCGCTCTAGGGTCTCAAGTGGTTTGAATTCTAAATCTGTTGCAACTTCTGGCATTTTTTAATGCTTTTAGGAGGAAAAATTATAGATGTGGATCCACTTTGTAATTGAGTGCAAAGACGCAAACATGCTTAAATGGAAAGGCCATCAAAGGCATTTAAAGTTCTACCTTGGCATCATAGTGTTTCTTTGAGTGCCCTCTAGGGTCTCAATTGTCTTGAATTTTAAATCTGTTTTAGCTGCTGGCATTTTTATTTTTTTAGGGGGAAACATTACGGATGTGGATCCACTTTGTAATTGAGTGCAAAGATGCAAACGTGCTTAAATGGACAGTCCATAAAATGCATTTAAAGTTCTACCTTGGCATCATAGTGTTTCTTTTGAGTTCCCTCTAAGGTCTCAAGTTGTTTGAATTCTAATTCTGTTGCAACTTCTGGCCTTTTTTAAAAATGTTTTTAGGCGGAAATGTTACAGATGTGGATCCACTTTGTAATTGAGTGCAAAGACGCAAACATGCTTAAATGGACAGGCCATCAAAGGCATTTAAAGTTCTACCTTGGCATCATAGTGTTTCTTTGAGTTCCCTCTAAGGTCTCAAGTGGTTTGAATTCTAAATCTGTTGCAACTTTTGGCATTTTTTAAAAATGTTTTTACGGGGAAATATAACATTTGTGGATCCACTTTGTAACAGACAGTAAAGACACAATCTTGCACTGTTTATTGTGATGCTTGAAGTGATTTGAGTAAAGATTTTGAGTAGTTTTCCTCTCCAAGATATTATATTAATAGAAAAATCTAGACCAAGTTAACATAGAAGTGGCTTGATTTCTAGGTCTGTTGTATCTACTAGCGATTTGTGGGTTGTTTTTAGGCAGAAATATTACAGATGTGGATCCACTTTGTAATTGTGTATGAAGACGCAAACGTGCTTAAATGGACAAAGTCCATCAAAGGCATTTAATGTTCTACCTTGGCATCATAGTGTTTCTTTGAATGCCCTCTAGGGTGTCAATTGGCTTGAATTCTTAACCTGTTTTAGCTGCTGGCATTTTTATTTTTTTAGGGGGAAATATTATGGATGTGGATCCACTTTGTAATTGAGTGCAAAGATGCAAACGTGCTTAAATGGACAGTCCATCAAAGGCATTTAAAGTTCTACCTTGGCATCATAGTGTTTCTTTGAGTTCCCTCTAAGGTCTCAAGTGGTTTGAATTCTAAATCTGTTGCAACTTCTGGCATTTTTTAAAAATGTTTTTAGGGGGAAATATTACATTGGTGGATCCACTTTGTAACAGACAGTAAAGAGACAATCCTGCAGTGTTTATTGTGATGCGAGAAGTGATATGAGTCAAAATTTTGAGTAGTTTTCTTCTCCAAGATATTGTAATAATAGAGAAATCTAGATCAAGTTAACATAGAAGTGTCTTGATTTCTAGGTCTGTTGTATCTACTAACGATTTGTGGGTTGTTTTTAGGCGGAAATATTACAGATGTGGATCCACTTTGTAATTGTGTACGAAGATGAAAACAAGCTTAAATGGACAAAGTCCATCAAAGGCATTTAATGTTCTACCTTGGCATCATAGTGTTTCTTTGAGTGCCCTCTAGGGTCTCAATTGTCTTGAATTTTAAATCTGTTTTAGCTGATGGCATTTTTATTTTTTAGGGTGAAATATTACTATTGTGGATCCACTTTGTGATTGAGTGCAAAGATGCAAATGTGCTTAAATGGACAGTCCATCAAAGGCATTTAAAGTTCTACCTTGGCATCATAGTGTTTCTTTGAGTTCCCTCTAAGGTCTCAAGTGGTTTGAATTCTAAATCTGTTGCAACTTCTGGCATTTTTTAAAAATGTTTTTAGGGGGAAATATTACATTGGTGGATCCACTTTGTAACAGAGAGTAAAGCCACAATCCTGCGGTGTTTATTGTGATGCGTGAAGTGATATGAGTCAAAATTTTGAGTAGTTTTCTTCTCCAAGACATTGTATTAATAGAAAAATCTACATCAAATTAACATAGAAGTGTCTTGATTTCTAGGTCTGTTGTATCTACTAGCGATTTGTGGGTTGTTTTTAGGCGGAAATATTACAGATGTGGATCCACTTTGTAATTGTGTACGAAGATGCAAACAAGCTTAAATGGACAAAGTCCATCAAAGGCATTTAATGTTCTACCTTGGCATCATAGTGTTTCTTTGAGTGCCCTCTAGGGTGTCAATTGGCTTGAATTCTTAACCTGTTTTAGCTGCTGGCACTTTTATTTTTTTAGGGGGAAATATTTTGGTTGTGGATCCACTTTGTAATTGAGTGCAAAGATGCAAACGTGCTTAAATGGACAGTCCATCAAAGGCATTTAAAGTTCTACCTTGGCATCATAGTGTTTCTTTGAGTTCCCTCTAAGGTCTCAAGTGGTTTGAATTCTAAATCTGTTGCAACTTCTGGCATTTTTTAAAAATGTTTTTAGGGGGAAATATTACATTGGTGGATCCACTTTGTAACAGACAGTAAAGCCACAATCCTGCGGTGTTTATTGTGATGCGTGAAGTGATATGAGTCAAAATTTTGAGTAGTTTTCTTCTCCAAGACATTGTATTAATAGAAAAATCTACATCAAATTAACATGGAAGTGTCTTGATTTCTAGGTCTGTTGTATCTACTAGCGATTTGTGGGTTGTTTTTAGGCGGAAATATTACAGATGTGGATCCACTTTGTAATTGTGTACGAAGATGCAAACAAGCTTAAATGGACAAAGTCCATCAAAGGCATTTAATGTTCTACCTTGGCATCATTGTGTTTCTTTGAGTGCCCTCTAGGGTGTCAATTGGCTTGAATTCTTAACCTGTTTTAGCTGCTGGCATTTTTATTTTTTAGGGTGAAATATTACGATTGTGGATCCACTTTGTGATTGAGTGCAAAGATGCAAACGCGCTTAAATGGACAGTCCATGAAAGGCATTTAAAGTACTACCTTGGCATCATAGTGTTTCTTTGAGTTCCCTCTAAGGTCTCAAGTGGTTTGAATTCTAAATCTGTTGCAACTTCTGGCATTTTTTAAAAATGTTTTTAGGGGGAAATATTACATTGGTGGATCCACTTTGTAACAGACAGTAAAGCCACAATCCTGCGGTGTTTATTGTGATGCGTGAAGTGATATGAGTCAAAATTTTGAGTAGTTTTCTTCTCCAAGACATTGTATTAATAGAAAAATTTACATCAAATTAACATATAAGTGTCTTGATTTCTAGGTCTGTTGTATCTACTAACGATTTGTGGGTTGTTTTTAGGCGGAAATATTACAGATGTGGATCCACTTTGTAATTGTGTACGAAGATGCAAACAAGCTTAAATGGACAAAGTCCATCAAAGGCATTTAATGTTCTACCTTGGCATCATAGTGCTTCTTTGAGTGCCCTCTAGGTAGTCAATTGGCTTGAATTCTAAACCTGTTTTAGCTACTGGCGTTTTTATTTTTTAGCGGTAAATATTATGGATTTGGATCCACTTTGTGATTGAGTGCAAATACTCAAACGTGCTTAAATGGACAGTCCATCAAAGGCATTTAAAGTTCAACCTTGGCATCATAGTGTTTCTTTGAGTTCCCTCTAAGGTCTCAAGTGGTTTGAATTCTAAATCTGTTGCAACTTTTGGCATTTTTTAAAAATGTTTTTACGGGGAAATATAACATTTGTGGATCCACTTTGTAACAGACAGTAAAGACACAATCTTGCAGTGTTTATTGTGATGCGTGAAGTGATTTGAGTAAAGATTTTGAGTAGTTTTCCTCTCCAAGATATTATATTAATAGAAAAATCTAGATCAAGTTGACATAGAAGTGGCTTGATTTCAAGGTCTGTTGTAACTACTAGAGATTTGTGGGTTGTTTTTAGGCGGAAATATTACAGATGTGGATCCACTTTGTAATTGTGTATGAAGACGCAAACGTGCTTAAATGGACTAAGTCCATCAAAGGCATTTAATGTTCTACCTTGGCATCATAGTGCTTCTTTGAGTGCCCTCTAGGTAGTCAATTGGCTTGAATTCTAAACCTGTTTCAGCTACTGGCGTTTTTATTTTTTAGCTGTAAATATTATGGATTTGGATCCACTTTGTGATTGAGTGCAAATACGCAAACGTGCTTAAATGGACAGTCCATCAAAGGCATTTAAAGTTCTACCTTGGCATCATAGTGTTTGTTTGAGTTCCCTCTAAGGTCTCAAGTGGTTTGAATTCTAAATCTGTTGCAACTTCTGGCATTTTTAAAAAATGTTTTTAGGCGGAAATATTACATTGGTGGATCCACTTTGTAACAGAGAGTAAAGACACAAACCTGCAGTGTTTATTGTGATGCGTGAAGTGATTTGAGTAAAGATTTTGAGTAGTTTTCCTCTCCAAGATATTATATTAATAGAAAAATCTAGATCAAGTTAACATAGAAGTGGCTTGATTTCTAGGTCTGTTGTATCTACTAGCGATTTGTGGGTTGTTTTTAGGCGGAAATATTACAGATGTGGATCCACTTTGTAATTGTGTACGAAGACGCAAACGTGCTTAAATGGACAAATTCCATCAAAGGCATTTAATGTTCTACCTTGGCATCATAGTGTTTCTTTGAGTGCCCTCTAGGGTGTCAATTGGCTTGAATTCTTAACCTGTTTTAGCTGCTGGCATTTTTATTTTTTTAGGGGGAAATATTATGGTTGTGGATCCACTTTGTAATTGAGTGCAAAGATGCAAACGTGCTTAAATGGACAGTCCATCAAAGGCATTTAAAGTTCTACCTTGGCATCATAGTGTTTCTTTGAGTTCCCTCTAAGGTCTCAAGTGGATTGAATTCTAAATCTGTTGCAACTTCTGGCATTTTTAAAAAATGTTTTTAGGGGGAAATATTACATTGGTGGATCCACCTTGTAACAGACAGTAAAGACACAATCCTGCAGTGTTTATTGTGATGCGAGAAGTGATATGAGTCAAAATTTTGAGTAGTTTTCTTCTCCAAGATATTGTATTAATAGAATAATCTAGATCAAGTTAACATAGAAGTGGCTTGATTTCAAGGTCTGTTGTAACTACTAGCGATTTGTGGGTTGTTTTTAGGCGGAAATATTACAGATGTGGATACACTTTGTAATTGTGTATGAAGACGCAAACGTGCTTAAATGGACAAAGTCCATCAAAGGCATTTAATGTTCTACCTTGGCATCATAGTGTTTCTTTGAGTGCCCTCTGGGGTGTCAATTGTCTTGAATTTTAAATCTGTTTTAGCTGCTGGCATTTTTATTTTTTAGGGTGAAATATTACGGATGTGGATCCACTTTGTATTTGAGTGCAAAGATGCAAACGTGCTTAAATGGACAGTCCATCAAAGGCATTTAAAGTTCAACCTTGGCATCATAGTGTTTCTTTGAGTGCCCTCTAGGGTGTCTATTGGCTTGAATTCTAAACCTGTTTTAGCTACTGGCGTTTTTATTTTTTAGCGGTAAATATTATGGATTTGGATCCACTTTGTGATTGAGTGCAAATACGCAAACGTGCTTAAATGGACAGTCCATCAAAGGCATTTAAAGTTCAACCTTGGCATCATAGTGTTTCTTTGAGTGCCCTCTAGGGTCTCAATTGTCTTGAATTTTAAATCTGTTTTAGCTGCTGGCATTTTTATTTTTAGGGTGAAATATTACGATTGTGGATCCACTTTGTGATTGAGTGCAAAGATGCAAACGTGTTTAAATGGACAGTCCATCAAAGGCATTTAAAGTTCTACCTTGGCATCATAGTGTTTCTTTGAGTTCCCTCTAAGGTCTCAAGTGGTTTGAATTCTAAATCTGTTGCAACTTCTGGCATTTTTTAAAAATGTTTTTAGGGGGAAATATTACATTGGTGGATCCACTTTGTAACAGAGAGTAAAGACACAAATCTGCAGTGTTTATTGTGATGCGTGAAGTGATTTGAGTAAAGATTTTGAGTAGTTTTCCTCTCCAAGATATTGTATCAATAGAAAAATCTAGATCAAGTTAACATAGAAGTGGCTTGATTTCTAGGTCTGTTATATCTACTAGCGATTTGTGGGTTGTTTTTAGGCGGAAATATTACAGATGTGGATCCACTTTGTAATTGTGTACGGAGACGCAAACGTGCTTAAATGGACAACGTCCATCAAAGGCATTTAATGTTCTACCTTGGCATCATAGTGTTTCTTTGAGTGCCCTTCTAGGGTGTCAATTGGCTTGAATTCTTAACCTGTTTTAGCTGCTGGCATTTTTATTTTTTTAGGGGGAAATATTATGGATGTGGATCCACTTTGTAATTGTGTGCAAAGATGCAAACGTGCTTAAATGGACAGTCCATCAAAGGCATTTAAAGTTCTACCTTGGCATCATAATGTTTCTTTGAGTTCCCTCTAAGGTCTCAAGTGGTTTGAATTCTAAATCTGTTGCAATTTCTGGCATTTTTTAAAAATGTTTTTAGGGGGAAATATTACATTGGTGGATCCACTTTGTAACAGAGAGTAAAGACACAATTCTGCAGTGTTTATTGTGATGCGAGAAGTGATATGAGTCAAAATTTTGAGTAGTTTTCTTCTCCAGGATATTATATTAATAGAAAAATCTACATCAAGTTAACATAGAAGTGGCTTGATTTCAAGGTCTGTTGTAACTACTAGCGGTTTGTGGGTTGTTTTTAGGCGGAAATATTACAGATGTGGATCCACTTTGTAATTGTGTTTGAAGACGCAAACGTGCTTAAATGGACAAAGTCCATCAAAGGCATTTAATGTTCTACCTTGGCATCATAGTGTTTCTTTGAGTGCCCTCTAGGGTGTCAATTGGCTTGAATTCTTAACCTGTTTTAGCTGCTGGCATTTTTATTTTTTTAGGGCGAAATATTACGGATTTGGATCCACTTTGTAATTGAGTGCAAAGATGCAAACGTGCTTAAATGGACAAAGTCCATCAAAGGCATTTAAAGTTCTACCTTGGCATCATAGTGTTTCTTTGAGTGCGCTCTAGGGTGTCAATTGGCTTGAATTCTTAACCTGTTTTAGCTGCTGGCATTTTTATTTTTTAAGGGGAAATATTATGGATGTGGATCCACTTTGTAATTGAGTGCAAAGATGAAAACGTGCTTAAATGGACAGTCCATCAAAGGCATTTCAAGTTCTACCTTGGCATCATAGTGTTTCTTTGAGTTTCCTCTAAGGTCTCAAGTGGTTTGAATTCTAAATCTGTTGCAACTTCTGGCATTTTTTTAAAATGTTTTTAGGGGGAAATATTACATTGGTGGATCCACTTTGTAAAAGACAGTAAAGACACAATCCTGCAGTGTTTATTGTGATGCGTGAAGTTATATGAGTAAAAATTCTGAGTAGTTTTCCTCTCCAAGATATTGTATTAATATAAAAATCTAGATCAAGTTAAAACGTGCTTAAATGAACAAAGTCCATCAAAGGCATTTAAAGTTCTACCTTGGCAGCATAGTGTTTCTTTGAGTGCGCTCTAGGGTGTCAATTGGCTTGAATTCTTAACCTGTTTTAGCTGCTGGCATTTTTATTTTTTAAGGGGAAATATTATGGATGTGGATCCACTTTGTAATTGAGTGCAAAGATGCAAACGTGCTTAAATGGACAGTCCATCAAAGGCATTTCAAGTTCTACCTTGGCATCATAGTGTTTCTTTGAGTTTCCTCTAAGGTCTCAAGTGGTTTGAATTCTAAATCTGTTGCAACTTCTGGCATTTTTTAAAAATGTTTTTAGGGGGAAATATTACATTGTTGGATCCACTTTGTAACAGGCAGTAAAGACACAAACCTGCAGTGTTTATTGTGATGCGTGAAGTGATTTGAGTAAAGATTTTGAGTAGTTTTCCTCTCCAAGATATTGTATTAATAGAAAAATCTAGATCAAGTTAAAATAGAAGTGGCTTGATTTCAAGGTCTGTTGTAACTACTAGCGGTTTGTGGGTTGTTTTTAGGCGGAAATATTACAGATGTGGATCCACTTTGTAATTGTGTATGAAGACGCAAACGTGCTTAAATGGACAGTCCATCAAAGGCATTTCAAGTTCTACCTTGGCATCATAGTGTTTCTTTGAGTTCCCTCTAAGGTCTCAAGTGGTTTGAATTCTAAATCTGTTGCAACTTCTGGCATTTTTTAAAAATGTTTTTAGGGGGAAATATTACATTGGTGGATCCACTTTGTAAAAGACAGTAAAGACACAAT
Organism: Carassius auratus; assembly: GCF_003368295.1. NCBI lineage: Eukaryota > Metazoa > Chordata > Actinopteri > Cypriniformes > Cyprinidae > Carassius > Carassius auratus. The sequence continues at coordinate 64,922 of NW_020529208.1, forward strand.
CCTGCAGTGTTTATTGTGATGCGTGAAGTGATATGAGTAAAAATTCTGAGTAGTTTTCCTCTCCAAGATATTGTATTAATATAAAAATCTAGATCAAGTTAAAACGTGCTTAAATGAACAAAGTCCATCAAAGGCATTTAATGTTCTACCTTGGCATCATAGTGTTTCTTTGAGTGCCCTCTAGGGTGTCAATTGGCTTGAATTCTTAACCTGTTTTAGCTGCTGGCATTTTTATTTTTTTAGGGGGAAATATTACGGATGTGGATCCACTTTGTAATTGAGTGCAAAGATGCAAACGTGCTTAAATGGACAGTCCATCAAAGGCATTTAAAGTTCTACCTTTTCATCATAGTGTTTCTTTGAGTTCCCTCTAAGGTCTCAAGTGGTTTGAATTCTAAATCTGTTGCAACTTCTGGCATTTTTTAAAAATGTTTTTAGGGGGAAATATTACATTTGTGGATCCACTTTGTAACAGAGAGTAAAGACACAAACCTGCAGTGTTTATTGTGATGCGTGAAGTGATTTGAGTAAAGATTTTGAGTAGTTTTCCTCTCCAAGATATTGTATTAATAGAAAAATCTAGATCAAGTTAACATAGAAGTGGCTTGATTTGTAGGTCTGTTGTAACTACTAGCGATTTGTGGGTTGTTTTTATGAAAAGGCAAACGTGCTTAAATGGACAAAGTCCATCAAAGGCATTTAATGTTCTACCTTGAAATCATAGTGTTTCTTTGAGTGCCCTCTGGGGTGTCAATTGGCTTGAATTCTTAACCTGTTTTAGCAGCTGGCATTTTTATTTTTTTAGGGGGAAATATTACGGATGTGGATCCACTTTGTAATTGAGTGCAAAGACGCAAACATGCTTAAATGGACAGTCCATCAAAGGCATTTAAAGTTCTACCTTGGCATCATAGTGTTTCTTTGAGTTCCCTCTAAGGTTTCAAGTGGTTTGAATTGTAAATCTGTTGCAACTTCTGGCATTTTTTAAAAATGTTTTTAGGGGGAAATATTACATTGGTGGATCCACTTTGTAACAGAGAGTAAAGACACAAACCTGCAGTGTTTATTGTGATACATGAAGTGATATGAATCAAAATTTTGAGTAGTTTTCTTCTCCAAGAAATTGTATTTACAGAAAAATCTAGGTCAAGTTAACATAGAAGTGGCTTGATTTCTAGGTCTGTTGTACCTACTAGTGATTTATGGGTTGTTTTTAGGCGGAAATATTATGGATGTGGATCCACTTTGTGATTGTGGATTTAATGTTCTACCTTGGCATCATAGTGTTTCTTTGAGTGCCCTCTAGGGTCTCAATTGGCTTGAATTCTTAACCTGTTTTAGCTGCTGGCATTTTTATTTTTTAAGGGGAAATATTATGGATGTGGATCCACTTTGTGATTGAGTGCAAAGATGCAAACGTGCTTAAATGGACAGTCCATCAAAGGCATTTAAAGTTCTACCTTGGCATCATAGTGTTTCTTTGAGTTCCCTCTAAGGTCTCAAGTGGTTTGAATTCTAAATCTGTTGCAACTTCTGGCATTTTTTAAAAATGTTTTAGGGGGAAATATTACATTGTTGGATCCACTTTGTAACAGGCAGTAAAGACACAAACCTGCAGTGTTTATTGTGATACGTGAAGTGATTTGAGTAAAGATTTTGAGTAGTTTTCCTCTCCAAGATATTGTATTAATAGAAAAATCTAGATCAAGTTAACATAGAAGTGGCTTGATTTGTAGGTCTGTTGTAACTACTAGCGATTTGTGGGTTGTTTTTATGAAAACGAAAACGTGCTTAAATGGACAAAGTCCATCGAAGGCATTTAATGTTCTACCTTGAAATCATAGTGTTTCTTTGAGTGCCCTCTGGGGTGTCAATTGGCTTGAATTCTTAACCTGTTTTAGCAGCTGGCATTTTTATTTTTTTAGGGGGAAATATTACGGATGTGGATCCACTTTGTAATTGAGTGCAAAGACGCAAACATGCTTAAATGGACAGTCCATCAAAGGCATTTAAAGTTCTACCTTGACATCATAGTGTTTCTTTGAGTTCCCTCTAAGGTTTCAAGTGGTTTGAATTCTAAATCTGTTGCAACTTCTGGCATTTTTTAAAAATGTTTTTAGGGGGAAATATTACATTGGTGGATCCACTTTGTAACAGAGAGTAAAGACACAAACCTGCAGTGTTTATTGTGATACGTGAAGTGATATGAATCAAAATTTTGAGTAGTTTTCTTCTCCAAGAAATTGTATTAACAGAAAAATCTAGGTCAAGTTAACATAGAAGTGGCTTGATTTCTAGGTCTGTTGTATCTACTAGTGATTTATGGGTTGTTTTTAGGCGGAAATATTATGGATGTGGATCCACTTTGTGATTGTGGATTTAATGTTCTACCTTGGCATCATAGTGTTTCTTTGAGTGCCCTCTAGGGTCTCAATTGGCTTGAATTCTTAACCTGTTTTAGCTGCTGGCATTTTTATTTTTTAAGGGGAAATATTATGGATGTGGATCCACTTTGTGATTGAGTGCAAAGATGCAAACGTGCTTAAATGGACAGTCCATCAAAGGCATTTAAAGTTCTACCTTGGCATCATAGTGTTTCTTTGAGTTCCCTCTAAGGTCTCAAGTGGTTTGAATTCTAAATTTGTTGCAACTTCTGGCATTTTTTAAAAATGTTTTTAGGGGGAAATATTACATTGGTGGATCCACTTTGTAACAGACAGCAAAGACACAATCCTGCGGTGTTTATTGTGATGCGTGAAGTGATATGAGTCAAAATTTTGAGTAGTTTTCTTCTCCAAGACAGAGTATTAATAGACAAATCTACATCAAATTAACATAGAAGTGTCTTGATTTCTAGGTCTGTTGTATCTACTAGCGATTTGTGGGTTGTTTTTAGGCGGAAATATTACAGATGTGGATCCACTTTGTAATTGTGTACGAAGATGCAAACAAGCTTAAATGGACAAAGTCCATCAAAGGCATTTAATGTTCTACCTTGGCATCATAGTGTTTCTTTGAGTGCCATCTAGGGTGTCAATTGGCTTGAATTCTTAACCTGTTTTAGCTGCTGGCATTTTTATTTTTTTAGGGGGAAATATTACGGATGTGGATCCACTTTGTAATTGAGTGCAAAGACGCAAACGTGCTTAAATGGACAGTCCATCAAAGGCATTTAAAGTTCTACCTTGGCATCATAGTGTTTCTTTGAGTTCCCTCTAAGGTCTCAAGTGGATTGAATTCTAAATCTGTTGCAACTTCTGGCATTTTTTAAAAATGTTTTTAGGGGGAAATATTACATTGGTGGATCCACTTTGTAACAGAGAGTAAAGACACAAACCTGCAGTGTTTATTGTGATGCGTGAAGTGATTTGAGTAAAGATTTTGAGTAGTTTTCCTCTCCAAGATATTGTATTAATAGAAAAATCTACATCAAGTTAACATAGAAGTGGCTTGATTTCTAGGTCTGTTGTATCTACTAGCGATTTGTGGGTTGTTTTTAGGCGGAAATATTACAGATGTGGATCCACTTTGTAATTGTGTACGAAGACGCAAACGTGCTTAAATGGACAAAGTCCATCAAAGGCATTTAATGTTCTACCTTGGCATCATAGTGTTTCTTTGAGTGCCCTCTAGGGTGTCAATTGGCTTGAATTCTTAACCTGTTTTAGCTGCTGGCATTTTTATTTTTTTAAGGGGAAATATTATGGATGTGGATCCACTTTGTGATTGAGTGCAAAGATGCAAACGTGCTTAAATGGACAGTCCATCAAAGGCATTTAAGGTTCTACCTTGGCATCATAGTGTTTCTTTGAGTTCCCTCTAAGGTCTCAAGTGGTTTGAATTCTAAATCTGTTGCAACTTCTGGCATTTTTTAAAAATGTTTTTAGGGGGAAATATAACATTTGTGGATCCACTTTGTAACAGACAGTAAAGACACAATCTTGCAGTGTTTATTGTGATGCGTGAAGTGATTTGAGTAAAGATTTTGAGTAGTTTTCCTCTCCAAGATATTATATTAATAGAAAAATCTAGATCAAGTTAACATAGAAGTGGATTGATTTCAAGGTCTGTTGTAACTACTAGAGATTAGTGGGTTGTTTTTAGGCGGAAATATTACAGATGTGGATCCACTTTGTAATTGTGTATGAAGACGCAAACGTGCTTAAATGGACTAAGTCCATCAAAGGCATTTAATGTTCTACCTTGGCATCATAGTGTTTCTTTGAGTGCCCTCTAGGGTCTCAATTGTCTTGAATTTTAAATCTGTTTTAGCTGCTGGCATTTTTATTTTTTAGGGTGAAATATTACTATTGTGGATCCACTTTGTGATTGAGTGCAAAGATGCAAATGTGCTTAAATGGACAGTCCATCAAAGGCATTTAAAGTTCTACCTTGGCATCATAGTGTTTCTTTGAGTTCCCTCTAAGGTCTCAAGTGGTTTGAATTCTAAATCTGTTGCAACTTCTGGCATTTTTTAAAAATGTTTTTAGGGGGAAATATTACATTGGTGGATCCACTTTGTAACAGAGAGTAAAGCCACAATCCTGCGGTGTTTATTGTGATGCGTGAAGTGATATGAGTCAAAATTTTGAGTAGTTTTCTTCTCCAAGACATTGTATTAATAGAAAAATCTACATCAAATTAACATAGAAGTGTCTTGATTTCTAGGTCTGTTGTATCTACTAGCGATTTGTGGGTTGTTTTTAGACGGAAATATTACAGATGTGGATCCACTTTGTAATTGTGTACGAAGATGCAAACAAGCTTAAATGGACAAAGTCCATCAAAGGCATTTAATGTTCTACCTTGGCATCATAGTGTTTCTTTGAGTGCCCTCTAGGGTGTCAATTGGCTTGAATTCTTAACCTGTTTTAGCTGCTGGCACTTTTATTTTTTTAGGGGGAAATATTTTGGTTGTGGATCCACTTTGTAATTGAGTGCAAAGATGCAAACGTGCTTAAATGGACAGTCCATCAAAGGCATTTAAAGTTCTACCTTGGCATCATAGTGTTTCTTTGAGTTCCCTCTAAGGTCTCAAGTGGTTTGAATTCTAAATCTGTTGCAACTTCTGGCATTTTTTAAAAATGTTTTTAGGGGGAAATATTACATTGGTGGATCCACTTTGTAACAGACAGTAAAGCCACAATCCTGCGGTGTTTATTGTGATGCGTGAAGTGATATGAGTCAAAATTTTGAGTAGTTTTCTTCTCCAAGACATTGTATTAATAGAAAAATCTACATCAAATTAACATGGAAGTGTCTTGATTTCTAGGTCTGTTGTATCTACTAGCGATTTGTGGGTTGTTTTTAGGCGGAAATATTACAGATGTGGATCCACTTTGTAATTGTGTACGAAGATGCAAACAAGCTTAAATGGACAAAGTCCATCAAAGGCATTTAATGTTCTACCTTGGCATCATTGTGTTTCTTTGAGTGCCCTCTAGGGTGTCAATTGGATTGAATTCTTAACCTGTTTTAGCTGCTGGCATTTTTATTTTTTAGGGTGAAATATTACGATTGTGGATCCACTTTGTGATTGAGTGCAAAGATGCAAACGCGCTTAAATGGACAGTCCATCAAAGGCATTTAATGTACTACCTTGGCATCATAGTGTTTCTTTGAGTGCCCTCTAGGGTGTCAATTGGCTTGAATTCTAAACCTGTTTTAGCTACTGGCGTTTTTATTTTTTAGCGGTAAATATTATGGATTTGGATCCACTTTGTGATTGAGTGCAAATACGCAAACGTGCTTAAATGGACAGTCCATCAAAGGCATTTAAAGTTCAACCTTGGCATCATAGTGTTTCTTTGAGTTCCCTCTAAGGTCTCAAGTGGTTTGAATTCTAAATCTGTTGCAACTTTTGGCATTTTTTAAAAATGTTTTTACGGGGAAATATAACATTTGTGGATCCACTTTGTAACAGACAGTAAAGACACAATCTTGCAGTGTTTATTGTGATGCGTGAAGTGATTTGAGTAAAGATTTTGAGTAGTTTTCCTCTCCAAGATATTATATTAATAGAAAAATCTAGATCAAGTTGACATAGAAGTGGCTTGATTTCAAGGTCTGTTGTAACTACTAGAGATTTGTGGGTTGTTTTTAGGCGGAAATATTACAGATGTGGATCCACTTTGTAATTGTGTATGAAGACGCAAACGTGCTTAAATGGACTAAGTCCATCAAAGGCATTTAATGTTCTACCTTGGCATCATAGTGCTTCTTTGAGTGCCCTCTAGGTAGTCAATTGGCTTGAATTCTAAACCTGTTTCAGCTACTGGCGTTTTTATTTTTTAGCTGTAAATATTATGGATTTGGATCCACTTTGTGATTGAGTGCAAATACGCAAACGTGCTTAAATGGACAGTCCATCAAAGGCATTTAAAGTTCTACCTTGGCATCATAGTGTTTGTTTGAGTTCCCTCTAAGGTCTCAAGTGGTTTGAATTCTAAATCTGTTGCAACTTCTGGCATTTTTAAAAAATGTTTTTAGGCGGAAATATTACATTGGTGGATCCACTTTGTAACAGAGAGTAAAGACACAAACCTGCAGTGTTTATTGTGATGCGTGAAGTGATTTGAGTAAAGATTTTGAGTAGTTTTCCTCTCCAAGATATTATATTAATAGAAAAATCTAGATCAAGTTAACATAGAAGTGGCTTGATTTCTAGGTCTGTTGTATCTACTAGCGATTTGTGGGTTGTTTTTAGGCGGAAATATTACAGATGTGGATCCACTTTGTAATTGTGTACGAAGACGCAAACGTGCTTAAATGGACAAATTCCATCAAAGGCATTTAATGTTCTACCTTGGCATCATAGTGTTTCTTTGAGTGCCCTCTAGGGTGTCAATTGGCTTGAATTCTTAACCTGTTTTAGCTGCTGGCATTTTTATTTTTTTAGGGGGAAATATTATGGTTGTGGATCCACTTTGTAATTGAGTGCAAAGATGCAAACGTGCTTAAATGGACAGTCCATCAAAGGCATTTAAGGTTCTACCTTGGCATCATAGTGTTTCTTTGAGTTCCCTCTAAGGTCTCAAGTGGTTTGAATTCTAAATCTGTTGCAACTTCTGGCATTTTTAAAAAATGTTTTTAGGGGGAAATATTACATTGGTGGATCCACCTTGTAACAGACAGTAAAGACACAATCCTGCAGTGTTTATTGTGATGCGAGAAGTGATATGAGTCAAAATTTTGAGTAGTTTTCTTCTCCAAGATATTGTATTAATAGAATAATCTAGATCAAGTTAACATAGAAGTGGCTTGATTTCAAGGTCTGTTGTAACTACTAGCGATTTGTGGGTTGTTTTTAGGCGGAAATATTACAGATGTGGATACACTTTGTAATTGTGTATGAAGACGCAAACGTGCTAAAAATGGACAAAGTCCATCAAAGGCATTTAATGTTCTACCTTGGCATCATAGTGTTTCTTTGAGTGCCCTCTAGGGTCTCAATTGTCTTGAATTTTAAATCTGTTTTAGCTGCTGGCATTTTTATTTTTTAGGGCGAAATATTACGGATGTGGATCCACTTTGTAATTGAGTGCAAAGATGCAAACGTGCTTAAATGGACAAAGTCCATCAAAGGCATTTAAAGTTCTACCTTGGCATCATAGTGTTTCTTTGAGTGCGCTCTAGGGTGTCAATTGGCTTGAATTCTTAACCTGTTTTAGCTGCTGGCATTTTTATTTTTTAAGGGGAAATATTATGGATGTGGATCCACTTTGTAATTGAGTGCAAAGATGCAAACGTGCTTAAATGGACAGTCCATCAAAGGCATTTCAAGTTCTACCTTGGCATCATAGTGTTTCTTTGAGTTTCCTCTAAGGTCTCAAGTGGTTTGAATTCTAAATCTGTTGCAACTTCTGGCATTTTTTTAAAATGTTTTTAGGGGGAAATATTACATTGGTGGATCCACTTTGTAAAAGACAGTAAAGACACAATCCTGCAGTGTTTATTGTGATGCGTGAAGTGATATGAGTAAAAATTCTGAGTAGTTTTCCTCTCCAAGATATTGTATTAATATAAAAATCTAGATCAAGTTAAAACGTGCTTAAATGAACAAAGTCCATCAAAGGCATTTAATGTTCTACCTTGGCATCATAGTGTTTCTTTGAGTGCCCTCTAGGGTGTCAATTGGCTTGAATTCTTAACCTGTTTTAGCTGCTGGCATTTTTATTTTTTTAGGGGGAAATATTACGGATGTGGATCCACTTTGTAATTGAGTGCAAAGATGCAAACGTGCTTAAATGGACAGTCCATCAAAGGCATTTAAAGTTCTACCTTTTCATCATAGTGTTTCTTTGAGTTCCCTCTAAGGTCTCAAGTGGTTTGAATTCTAAATCTGTTGCAACTTCTGGCATTTTTTAAAAATGTTTTTAGGGGGAAATATTACATTTGTGGATCCACTTTGTAACAGAGAGTAAAGACACAAACCTGCAGTGTTTATTGTGATGCGTGAAGTGATTTGAGTAAAGATTTTGAGTAGTTTTCCTCTCCAAGATATTGTATTAATAGAAAAATCTAGATCAAGTTAACATAGAAGTGGCTTGATTTCTAGGTCTGTTGTATCTACTAGCGATTTGTGGGTTGTTTTTAGGAGGAAATATTACAGATGTGGATCCACTTTGTAATTGTGTACGAAGACGCAAATGTGCTTAAATGGACAAAGTCCATCAAAGGCATTTAATGTTCTACCTTGGCATCATAGTGTTTCTTTGAGTGCCCTCTAGGGTCTCAATTGGCTTGAATTCTTAACCTGTTTTAGCTGCTGGCATTTTTATTTTTTTAAGGGGAAATATTATGGATGTGGATCCACTTTGTGATTGAGTGCAAAGATGCAAACGTGCTTAAATGGACAGTCCATCAAAGGCATTTAAAGTTCTACCTTGGCATCATAGTGTTTCTTTGAGTTTCCTCTAAGGTCTCAATTGGTTTGAATTCTAAATCTGTTGCAACTTCTGGCATTTTTTAAAAATGTTTTTAGGGGGAAATATTACATTGTTGGATCCACTTTGTAACAGGCAGTAAAGACACAAACCTGCAGTGTTTATTGTGATGCGTGAAGTGATTTGAGTAAAGATTTTGAGTAGTTTTCCTCTCCAAGATATTGTATTAATAGAAAAATCTAGATCAAGTTAACATAGAAGTGGCTTGATTTCAAGGTCTGTTGTAACTACTAGCGGTTTGTGGGTTGTTTTTAGGCGGAAATATTACAGATGTGGATCCACTTTGTAATTGTGTATGAAGACGCAAACGTGCTTAAATGGACAGTCCATCAAAGGCATTTCAAGTTCTACCTTGGCATCATAGTGTTTCTTTGAGTTCCCTCTAAGGTCTCAAGTGGTTTGAATTCTAAATCTGTTGCAACTTCTGGCATTTTTTAAAAATGTTTTTAGGGGGAAATATTACATTGGTGGATCCACTTTGTAAAAGACAGTAAAGACACAATCCTGCAGTGTTTATTGTGATGCGTGAAGTGATATGAGTAAAAATTCTGAGTAGTTTTCCTCTCCAAGATATTGTATTAATATAAAAATCTAGATCAAGTTAAAACGTGCTTAAATGAACAAAGTCCATCAAAGGCATTTAATGTTCTACCTTGGCATCATAGTGTTTCTTTGAATGCCCTCTAGGGTGTCAATTGGCTTGAATTCTTAACCTGTTTTAGCTGCTGGCATTTTTATTTTTTTAGGGGGAAATATTATGGATGTGGATCCACTTTGTAATTGTGTGCAAAGATGCAAACGTGCTTAAATGGACAGTCCATCAAAGGCATTTAAAGTTCTACCTTGGAATCATAATGTTTCTTTGAGTTCCCTCTAAGGTCTCAAGTGGTTTGAATTCTAAATCTGTTGCAATTTCTGGCATTTTTTAAAAATGTTTTTAGGGGGAAATATTACATTGGTGGATCCACTTTGTAACAGAGAGTAAAGACACAATTCTGCAGTGTTTATTGTGATGCGAGAAGTGATATGAGTCAAAATTTTGAGTAGTTTTCTTCTCCAGGATATTATATTAATAGAAAAATCTAGATCAAGTTAACATAGAAGTGGCTTGATTTCAAGGTCTGTTGTAACTACTAGCGGTTTGTGGGTTGTTTTTAGGCGGAAATATTACAGATGTGGATCCACTTTGTAATTGTGTTTGAAGACGCAAACGTGCTTAAATGGACAAAGTCCATCAAAGGCATTTAATGTTCTACCTTGGCATCATAGTGTTTCTTTGAGTGCCCTCTAGGGTGTCAATTGGCTTGAATTCTTAACCTGTTTTAGCTGCTGGCATTTTTATTTTTTTAGGGCGAAATATTACGGATTTGGATCCACTTTGTAATTGAGTGCAAAGATGCAAACGTGCTTAAATGGACAAAGTCCATCAAAGGCATTTAAAGTTCTACCTTGGCATCATAGTGTTTCTTTGAGTGCGCTCTAGGGTGTCAATTGGCTTGAATTCTTAACCTGTTTTAGCTGCTGGCATTTTTATTTTTTTAAGGGGAAATATTATGGATGTGGATCCACTTTGTAATTGAGTGCAAAGATGCAAACGTACTTAAATGGACAGTCCATCAAAGGCATTTCAAGTTCTACCTTGGCATCATAGTGTTTCTTTGAGTTCCCTCTAAGGTCTCAAGTGGTTTGAATTCTAAATCTGTTGCAACTTCTGGCATTTTTTAAAAATGTTTTTAGGGGGAAATATTACATTGGTGGATCCACTTTGTAAAAGACAGTAAAGACACAATCCTGCAGTGTTTATTGTGATGCGTGAAGTGATATGAGTAAAAATTCTGAGTAGTTTTCCTCTCCAAGATATTGTATTAATATAAAAATCTAGATCAAGTTAAAACGTGCTTAAATGAACAAAGTCCATCAAAGGCATTTAATGTTCTACCTTGGCATCATAGTGTTTCTTTGAGTGCCCTCTAGGGTGTCAATTGGCTTGAATTCTTAACCTGTTTTAGCTGCTGGCATTTTTATTTTTTTAGGGGGAAATATTACGGATGTGGATCCACTTTGTAATTGAGTGCAAAGATGCAAACGTGCTTAAATGGACAGTCCATCAAAGGCATTTAAAGTTCTACCTTTTCATCATAGTGTTTCTTTGAGTTCCCTCTAAGGTCTCAAGTGGTTTGAATTCTAAATCTGTTGCAACTTCTGGCATTTTTTAAAAATGTTTTTAGGGGGAAATATTACATTTGTGGATCCACTTTGTAACAGAGAGTAAAGACACAAACCTGCAGTGTTTATTGTGATGCGTGAAGTGATTTGAGTAAAGATTTTGAGTAGTTTTCCTCTCCAAGATATTGTATTAATAGAAAAATCTAGATCAAGTTAAAATAGAAGTGGCTTGATTTCTAGGTCTGTTGTATCTACTAGCGATTTGTGGGTTGTTTTTAGGAGGAAATATTACAGATGTGGATCCACTTTGTAATTGTGTACGAAGACGCAAATGTGCTTAAATGGACAAAGTCCATCAAAGTCATTTAATGTTCTACCTTGGCATCATAGTGTTTCTTTGAGTGCCCTCTAGGGTCTCAATTGGCTTGAATTCTTAACCTGTTTTAGCTGCTGGCATTTTTATTTTTTTAGGGCGAAATATTACGGATTTGGATCCACTTTGTAATTGAGTGCAAAGATGCAAACGTGCTTAAATGGACAAAGTCCATCAAAGGCATTTAAAGTTCTACCTTGGCATCATAGTGTTTCTTTGAGTGCGCTCTAGGGTGTCAATTGGCTTGAATTCTTAACCTGTTTTAGCTGCTGGCATTTTTATTTTTTTAAGGGGAAATATTATGGATGTGGATCCACTTTGTAAGTGAGTGCAAAGATGCAAACGTGCTTAAATGGACAGTCCATCAAAGGCATTTCAAGTTCTACCTTGGCATCATAGTGTTTCTTTGAGTTCCCTCTAAGGTCTCAAGTGGTTTGAATTCTAAATCTGTTGCAACTTCTGGCATTTTTTAAAAATGTTTTTAGGGGGAAATATTACATTGGTGGATCCACTTTGTAACAGAGAGTAAAGACACAAACCTGCAGTGTTTATTGTGATGCGTGAAGTGATATGAGTAAAAATTCTGAGTAGTTTTCCTCTCCAAGATATTGTATTAATATAAAAATCTAGATCAAGTTAAAACGTGCTTAAATGAACAAAGTCCATCAAAGGCATTTAATGTTCTACCTTGGCATCATAGTGTTTCTTTGAGTGCCCTCTAGGGTGTCAATTGGCTTGAATTCTTAACCTGTTTTAGCTGCTGGCATTTTAATTTTTTTAGGGGGAAATATTACGGATGTGGATCCATTTTGTAATTGAGTGCAAAGATGCAAACGTGCTTAAATGGACAGTCCATCAAAGGCATTTAAAGTTCTACCTTTTCATCATAGTGTTTCTTTGAGTTCCCTCTAAGGTCTCAAGTGGTTTGAATTCTAAATCTGTTGCAACTTCTGGCATTTTTTAAAAATGTTTTTAGGGGGAAATATTACATTTGTGGATCCACTTTGTAACAGAGAGTAAAGACACAAACCTGCAGTGTTTATTGTGATGCGTGAAGTGATTTGAGTAAAGATTTTGAGTAGTTTTCCTCTCCAAGATATTGTATTAATAGAAAAATCTAGATCAAGTTAAAATAGAAGTGGCTTGATTTCTAGGTCTGTTGTATCTACTAGCGATTTGTGGGTTGTTTTTGGGAGGAAATATTACAGATGTGGATCCACTTTGTAATTGTGTACGAAGACGCAAATGTGCTTAAATGGACAAAGTCCATCAAAGGCATTTAATGTTCTACCTTGGCATCATAGTGTTTCTTTGAGTGCCCTCTAGGGTCTCAATTGGCTTGAATTCTTAACCTGTTTTAGCTGCTGGCATTTTTATTTTTTTAAGGGGAAATATTATGGATGTGGATCCACTTTGTGATTGAGTGCAAAGATGCAAACGTGCTTAAATGGACAGTCCATCAAAGGCATTTAAAGTTCTACCTTGGCATCATAGTGTTTCTTTGAGTTTCCTCTAAGGTCTCAAGTGGTTTGAATTCTAAATCTGTTGCAACTTCTGGCATTTTTTAAAAATGTTTTTAGGGGGAAATATTACATTGTTGGATCCACTTTGTAACAGACAGTAAAGACACAAACCTGCAGTGTTTATTGTGATACGTGAAGTGATTTGAGTAAAGATTTTGAGTAGTTTTCCTCTCCAAGATATTGTATTAATAGAAAAATCTAGATCAAGTTAACATAGAAGTGGCTTGATTTGTAGGTCTGTTGTAACTACTAGCGATTTGTGGGTTGTTTTTATGAAAAGGCAAACGTGCTTAAATGGACAAAGTCCATCAAAGGCATTTAATGTTCTACCTTGAAATCATAGTGTTTCTTTGAGTGCCCTCTGGGGTGTCAATTGGCTTGAATTCTTAACCTGTTTTAGCAGCTGGCATTTTTATTTTTTTAGGGGGAAATATTACGGATGTGGATCCACTTTGTAATTGAGTGCAAAGACGCAAACATGCTTAAATGGACAGTCCATCAAAGGCATTTAAAGTTCTACCTTGGCATCATAGTGTTTCTTTGAGTTCCCTCTAAGGTTTCAAGTGGTTTGAATTGTAAATCTGTTGCAACTTCTGGCATTTTTTAAAAATGTTTTTAGGGGGAAATATTACATTGGTGGATCCACTTTGTAACAGAGAGTAAAGACACAAACCTGCAGTGTTTATTGTGATACATGAAGTGATATGAATCAAAATTTTGAGTAGTTTTCTTCTCCAAGAAATTGTATTAACAGAAAAATCTAGGTCAAGTTAACATAGAAGTGGCTTGATTTCTAGGTCTGTTGTATCTACTAGTGATTTATGGGTTGTTTTTAGGCGGAAATATTATGGATGTGGATCCACTTTGTGATTGTGGATTTAATGTTCTACCTTGGCATCATAGTGTTTCTTTGAGTGCCCTCTAGGGTCTCAATTGGCTTGAATTCTTAACCTGTTTTAGCTGCTGGCATTTTTATTTTTTTAAGGGGAAATATTATGGATGTGGATCCACTTTGTAATTGAGTGCAAAGATGCAAACGTGCTTAAATGGACAGTCCATCAAAGGCATTTCAAGTTCTACCTTGGCATCATAGTGTTTCTTTGAGTTCCCTCTAAGGTCTCAAGTGGTTTGAATTCTAAATCTGTTGCAACTTCTGGCATTTTTTAAAAATGTTTTTAGGGGGAAATATTACATTTGTGGATCCACTTTGTAACAGAGAGTAAAGACACAAACCTGCAGTGTTTATTGTGATGCGTGAAGTGATATGAGTAAAAATTCTGAGTAGTTTTCCTCTCCAAGATATTGTATTAATATAAAAATCTAGATCAAGTTAAAACGTGCTTAAATGAACAAAGTCCATCAAAGGCATTTAATGTTCTACCTTGGCATCATAGTGTTTCTTTGAGTGCCCTCTAGGGTGTCAATTGGCTTGAATTCTTAACCTGTTTTAGCTGCTGGCATTTTAATTTTTTTAGGGGGAAATATTACGGATGTGGATCCATTTTGTAATTGAGTGCAAAGATGCAAACGTGCTTAAATGGACAGTCCATCAAAGGCATTTAAAGTTCTACCTTTTCATCATAGTGTTTCTTTGAGTTCCCTCTAAGGTCTCAAGTGGTTTGAATTCTAAATCTGTTGCAACTTCTGGCATTTTTTACAAATGTTTTTAGGGGGAAATATTACATTTGTGGATCCACTTTGTAACAGAGAGTAAAGACACAAACCTGCAGTGTTTATTGTGATGCGTGAAGTGATTTGAGTAAAGATTTTGAGTAGTTTTCCTCTCCAAGATATTGTATTAATAGAAAAATCTAGATCAAGTTAAAATAGAAGTGGCTTGATTTCTAGGTCTGTTGTATCTACTAGCGATTTGTGGGTTGTTTTTGGGAGGAAATATTACAGATGTGGATCCACTTTGTAATTGTGTACGAAGACGCAAATGTGCTTAAATGGACAAAGTCCATCAAAGGCATTTAATGTTCTACCTTGGCATCATAGTGTTTCTTTGAGTGCCCTCTAGGGTCTCAATTGGCTTGAATTCTTAACCTGTTTTAGCTGCTGGCATTTTTATTTTTTTAAGGGGAAATATTATGGATGTGGATCCACTTTGTGATTGAGTGCAAAGATGCAAACGTGCTTAAATGGACAGTCCATCAAAGGCATTTAAAGTTCTACCTTGGCATCATAGTGTTTCTTTGAGTGCGCTCTAGGGTGTCAATTGGCTTGAATTCTTAACCTGTTTTAGCTGCTGGCATTTTTATTTTTTTAAGGGGAAATATTATGGATGTGGATCCACTTTGTAAGTGAGTGCAAAGATGCAAACGTGCTTAAATGGACAGTCCATCAAAGGCATTTCAAGTTCTACCTTGGCATCATAGTGTTTCTTTGAGTTCCCTCTAAGGTCTCAAGTGGTTTGAATTCTAAATCTGTTGCAACTTCTGGCATTTTTTAAAAATGTTTTTAGGGGGAAATATTACATTGGTGGATCCACTTTGTAACAGAGAGTAAAGACACAAACCTGCAGTGTTTATTGTGATGCGTGAAGTGATATGAGTAAAAATTCTGAGTAGTTTTCCTCTCCAAGATATTGTATTAATATAAAAATCTAGATCAAGTTAAAACGTGCTTAAATGAACAAAGTCCATCAAAGGCATTTAATGTTCTACCTTGGCATCATAGTGTTTCTTTGAGTGCCCTCTAGGGTGTCAATTGGCTTGAATTCTTAACCTGTTTTAGCTGCTGGCATTTTAATTTTTTTAGGGGGAAATATTACGGATGTGGATCCATTTTGTAATTGAGTGCAAAGATGCAAACGTGCTTAAATGGACAGTCCATCAAAGGCATTTAAAGTTCTACCTTTTCATCATAGTGTTTCTTTGAGTTCCCTCTAAGGTCTCAAGTGGTTTGAATTCTAAATCTGTTGCAACTTCTGGCATTTTTTAAAAATGTTTTTAGGGGGAAATATTACATTTGTGGATCCACTTTGTAACAGAGAGTAAAGACACAAACCTGCAGTGTTTATTGTGATGCGTGAAGTGATTTGAGTAAAGATTTTGAGTAGTTTTCCTCTCCAAGATATTGTATTAATAGAAAAATCTAGATCAAGTTAAAATAGAAGTGGCTTGATTTCTAGGTCTGTTGTATCTACTAGCGATTTGTGGGTTGTTTTTGGGAGGAAATATTACAGATGTGGATCCACTTTGTAATTGTGTACGAAGACGCAAATGTGCTTAAATGGACAAAGTCCATCAAAGGCATTTAATGTTCTACCTTGGCATCATAGTGTTTCTTTGAGTGCCCTCTAGGGTCTCAATTGGCTTGAATTCTTAACCTGTTTTAGCTGCTGGCATTTTTATTTTTTTAAGGGGAAATATTATGGATGTGGATCCACTTTGTGATTGAGTGCAAAGATGCAAACGTGCTTAAATGGACAGTCCATCAAAGGCATTTAAAGTTCTACCTTGGCATCATAGTGTTTCTTTGAGTTTCCTCTAAGGTCTCAAGTGGTTTGAATTCTAAATCTGTTGCAACTTCTGGCATTTTTTAAAAATGTTTTTAGGGGGAAATATTACATTGTTGGATCCACTTTGTAACAGACAGTAAAGACACAAACCTGCAGTGTTTATTGTGATACGTGAAGTGATTTGAGTAAAGATTTTGAGTAGTTTTCCTCTCCAAGATATTGTATTAATAGAAAAATCTAGATCAAGTTAACATAGAAGTGGCTTGATTTGTAGGTCTGTTGTAACTACTAGCGATTTGTGGGTTGTTTTTATGAAAAGGCAAACGTGCTTAAATGGACAAAGTCCATCAAAGGCATTTAATGTTCTACCTTGAAATCATAGTGTTTCTTTGAGTGCCCTCTGGGGTGTCAATTGGCTTGAATTCTTAACCTGTTTTAGCAGCTGGCATTTTTATTTTTTTAGGGGGAAATATTACGGATGTGGATCCACTTTGTAATTGAGTGCAAAGACGCAAACATGCTTAAATGGACAGTCCATCAAAGGCATTTAAAGTTCTACCTTGGCATCATAGTGTTTCTTTGAGTTCCCTCTAAGGTTTCAAGTGGTTTGAATTGTAAATCTGTTGCAACTTCTGGCATTTTTTAAAAATGTTTTTAGGGGGAAATATTACATTGGTGGATCCACTTTGTAACAGAGAGTAAAGACACAAACCTGCAGTGTTTATTGTGATACATGAAGTGATATGAATCAAAATTTTGAGTAGTTTTCTTCTCCAAGAAATTGTATTAACAGAAAAATCTAGGTCAAGTTAACATAGAAGTGGCTTGATTTCTAGGTCTGTTGTATCTACTAGTGATTTATGGGTTGTTTTTAGGCGGAAATATTATGGATGTGGATCCACTTTGTGATTGTGGATTTAATGTTCTACCTTGGCATCATAGTGTTTCTTTGAGTGCCCTCTAGGGTCTCAATTGGCTTGAATTCTTAACCTGTTTTAGCTGCTGGCATTTTTATTTTTTTAAGGGGAAATATTATGGATGTGGATCCACTTTGTAATTGAGTGCAAAGATGCAAACGTGCTTAAATGGACAGTCCATCAAAGGCATTTCAAGTTCTACCTTGGCATCATAGTGTTTCTTTGAGTTCCCTCTAAGGTCTCAAGTGGTTTGAATTCTAAATCTGTTGCAACTTCTGGCATTTTTTAAAAATGTTTTTAGGGGGAAATATTACATTTGTGGATCCACTTTGTAACAGAGAGTAAAGACACAAACCTGCAGTGTTTATTGTGATGCGTGAAGTGATATGAGTAAAAATTCTGAGTAGTTTTCCTCTCCAAGATATTGTATTAATATAAAAATCTAGATCAAGTTAAAACGTGCTTAAATGAACAAAGTCCATCAAAGGCATTTAATGTTCTACCTTGGCATCATAGTGTTTCTTTGAGTGCCCTCTAGGGTGTCAATTGGCTTGAATTCTTAACCTGTTTTAGCTGCTGGCATTTTAATTTTTTTAGGGGGAAATATTACGGATGTGGATCCATTTTGTAATTGAGTGCAAAGATGCAAACGTGCTTAAATGGACAGTCCATCAAAGGCATTTAAAGTTCTACCTTTTCATCATAGTGTTTCTTTGAGTTCCCTCTAAGGTCTCAAGTGGTTTGAATTCTAAATCTGTTGCAACTTCTGGCATTTTTTACAAATGTTTTTAGGGGGAAATATTACATTTGTGGATCCACTTTGTAACAGAGAGTAAAGACACAAACCTGCAGTGTTTATTGTGATGCGTGAAGTGATTTGAGTAAAGATTTTGAGTAGTTTTCCTCTCCAAGATATTGTATTAATAGAAAAATCTAGATCAAGTTAAAATAGAAGTGGCTTGATTTCTAGGTCTGTTGTATCTACTAGCGATTTGTGGGTTGTTTTTGGGAGGAAATATTACAGATGTGGATCCACTTTGTAATTGTGTACGAAGACGCAAATGTGCTTAAATGGACAAAGTCCATCAAAGGCATTTAATGTTCTACCTTGGCATCATAGTGTTTCTTTGAGTGCCCTCTAGGGTCTCAATTGGCTTGAATTCTTAACCTGTTTTAGCTGCTGGCATTTTTATTTTTTTAAGGGGAAATATTATGGATGTGGATCCACTTTGTGATTGAGTGCAAAGATGCAAACGTGCTTAAATGGACAGTCCATCAAAGGCATTTAAAGTTCTACCTTGGCATCATAGTGTTTCTTTGAGTTTCCTCTAAGGTCTCAAGTGGTTTGAATTCTAAATCTGTTGCAACTTCTGGCATTTTTTAAAAATGTTTTTAGGGGGAAATATTACATTGTTGGATCCACTTTGTAACAGACAGTAAAGACACAAACCTGCAGTGTTTATTGTGATACGTGAAGTGATTTGAGTAAAGATTTTGAGTAGTTTTCCTCTCCAAGATATTGTATTAATAGAAAAATCTAGATCAAGTTAACATAGAAGTGGCTTGATTTGTAGGTCTGTTGTAACTACTAGCGATTTGTGGGTTGTTTTTATGAAAAGGCAAACGTGCTTAAATGGACAAAGTCCATCAAAGGCATTTAATGTTCTACCTTGAAATCATAGTGTTTCTTTGAGTGCCCTCTGGGGTGTCAATTGGCTTGAATTCTTAACCTGTTTTAGCAGCTGGCATTTTTATTTTTTTAGGGGGAAATATTACGGATGTGGATCCACTTTGTAATTGAGTGCAAAGACACAAACATGCTTAAATGGACAGTCCATCAAAGGCATTTAAAGTTCTACCTTGGCATCATAGTGTTTCTTTGAGTTCCCTCTAAGGTTTCAAGTGGTTTGAATTGTAAATCTGTTGCAACTTCTGGCATTTTTTAAAAATGTTTTTAGGGGGAAATATTACATTGGTGGATCCACTTTGTAACAGAGAGTAAAGACACAAACCTGCAGTGTTTATTGTGATACATGAAGTGATATGAATCAAAATTTTGAGTAGTTTTCTTCTCCAAGAAATTGTATTAACAAAAAAATCTAGGTCAAGTTAACATAGAAGTGGCTTGATTTCTAGGTCTGTTGTATCTACTAGTGATTTATGGGTTGTTTTTAGGCGGAAATATTATGGATGTGGATCCACTTTGTGATTGTGGATTTAATGTTCTACCTTGGCATCATAGTGTTTCTTTGAGTGCCCTCTAGGGTCTCAATTGGCTTGAATTCTTAACCTGTTTTAGCTGCTGGCATTTTTATTTTTTAAGGGGAAATATTATGGATGTGGATCCACTTTGTGATTGAGTGCAAAGATGCAAACGTGCTTAAATGGACAGTCCATCAAAGGCATTTAAAGTTCTACCTTGGCATCATAGTGTTTCTTTGAGTTCCCTCTAAGGTCTCAAGTGGTTTGAATTCTAAATCTGTTGCAACTTCTGGCATTTTTTAAAAATGTTTTAGGGGGAAATATTACATTGTTGGATCCACTTTGTAACAGACAGTAAAGACACAAACCTGCAGTGTTTATTGTGATACGTGAAGTGATTTGAGTAAAGATTTTGAGTAGTTTTCCTCTCCAAGATATTGTATTAATAGAAAAATCTAGATCAAGTTAACATAGAAGTGGCTTGATTTGTAGGTCTGTTGTAACTACTAGCGATTTGTGGGTTGTTTTTATGAAAACGAAAACGTGCTTAAATGGACAAAGTCCATCGAAGGCATTTAATGTTCTACCTTGAAATCATAGTGTTTCTTTGAGTGCCCTCTGGGGTGTCAATTGACTTGAATTCTTAACCTGTTTTAGCAGCTGGCATTTTTATTTTTTTAGGGGGAAATATTACGGATGTGGATCCACTTTGTAATTGAGTGCAAAGACGCAAACATGCTTAAATGGACAGTCCATCAAAGGCATTTAAAGTTCTACCTTGACATCATAGTGTTTCTTTGAGTTCCCTCTAAGGTTTCAAGTGGTTTGAATTCTAAATCTGTTGCAACTTCTGGCATTTTTTAAAAATGTTTTTAGGGGGAAATATTACATTGGTGGATCCACTTTGTAACAGAGAGTAAAGACACAAACCTGCAGTGTTTATTGTGATACGTGAAGTGATATGAATCAAAATTTTGAGTAGTTTTCTTCTCCAAGAAATTGTATTAACAGAAAAATCTAGGTCAAGTTAACATAGAAGTGGCTTGATTTCTAGGTCTGTTGTATCTACTAGTGATTTATGGGTTGTTTTTAGGCGGAAATATTATGGATGTGGATCCACTTTGTGATTGTGGATTTAATGTTCTACCTTGGCATCATAGTGTTTCTTTGAGTGCCCTCTAGGGTCTCAATTGGCTTGAATTCTTAACCTGTTTTAGCTGCTGGCATTTTTATTTTTTAAGGGGAAATATTATGGATGTGGATCCACTTTCTGATTGAGTGCAAAGATGCAAACGTGCTTAAATGGACAGTCCATCAAAGGCATTTAAAGTTCTACCTTGGCATCATAGTGTTTCTTTGAGTTCCCTCTAAGGTCTCAAGTGGTTTGAATTCTAAATTTGTTGCAACTTCTGGCATTTTTTAAAAATGTTTTTAGGGGGAAATATTACATTGGTGGATCCACTTTGTAACAGACAGCAAAGACACAATCCTGCGGTGTTTATTGTGATGCGTGAAGTGATATGAGTCAAAATTTTGAGTAGTTTTCTTCTCCAAGACAGTGTATTAATAGAAAAATCTACATCAAATTAACATAGAAGTGTCTTGATTTCTAGGTCTGTTGTATCTACTAGCGATTTGTGGGTTGTTTTTAGGCGGAAATATTACAGATGTGGATCCACTTTGTAATTGTGTACGAAGATGCAAACAAGCTTAAATGGACAAAGTCCATCAAAGGCATTTAATGTTCTACCTTGGCATCATAGTGTTTCTTTGAGTGCCATCTAGGGTGTCAATTGGCTTGAATTCTTAACCTGTTTTAGCTGCTGGCATTTTTATTTTTTTAGGGGGAAATATTACGGATGTGGATCCACTTTGTAATTGAGTGCAAAGACGCAAACGTGCTTAAATGGACAGTCCATCAAAGGCATTTAAAGTTCTACCTTGGCATCATAGTGTTTCTTTGAGTTCCCTCTAAGGTCTCAAGTGGTTTGAATTCTAAATCTGTTGCAACTTCTGGCATTTTTTAAAAATGTTTTTAGGGGGAAATATTACATTGGTGGATCCACTTTGTAACAGAGAGTAAAGACACAAACCTGCAGTGTTTATTGTGATGCGTGAAGTGATTTGAGTAAAGGTTTTGAGTAGTTTTCCTCTCCAAGATATTGTATTAATAGAAAAATCTAGATCAAGTTAACATAGAAGTGGCTTGATTTCTAGGTCTGTTGTATCTACTAGCGATTTGTGGGTTGTTTTTAGGCGGAAATATTACAGATGTGGATCCACTTTGTAATTGTGTACGAAGACGCAAACGTGCTTAAATGGACAAAGTCCATCAAAGGCATTTAATGTTCTACCTTGGCATCATAGTGTTTCTTTGAGTGCCCTCTAGGGTGTCAATTGGCTTGAATTCTTAACCTGTTTTAGCTGCTGGCATTTTTATTTTTTTAAGGGGAAATATTATGGATGTGGATCCACTTTGTGATTGAGTGCAAAGATGCAAACGTGCTTAAATGGCCAGTCCATCAAAGGCATTTAAGGTTCTACCTTGGCATCATAGTGTTTCTTTGAGTTCCCTCTAAGGTCTCAAGTGGTTTGAATTCTAAATCTGTTGCAATTTCTGGCATTTTTTAAAAATGTTTTTAGGGGGAAATATTACATTGGTGGATCCACTTTGTAACAGAGAGTAAAGACACAATCCTGCAGTGTTTATTGTGATGCGAGAAGTGATATGAGTCAAAATTTTGAGTAGTTTTCTTCTCCAAGATATTATATTAATAGAAAAATCTAGATCAAGTTAACATAGAAGTGGCTTGATTTCAAGGTCTGTTGTAACTGCTAGCGATTTGTGGGTTGTTTTTAGGCGGAAATATTAAAGATGTGGATCCACTTTGTAATAGTGTATGAAGACGCAAACGTGCTTAAATGGACAAAGTCCATCAAAGGCATTTAATGTTCTACCTTGAAATCATAGTGTTTCTTTGAGTGCCCTCTAGGTAGTCAATTGGCTTGAATTATAAACCTCTTTTAGGTACTGGCGTTTTTATTTTTTTAGAGGTAAATATTATGGATTTGGATCCACTTTGTGATTGTGGATTTAATGTTCTACCTTGGCATCATAGTGTTTCTTTGAGTGCCCTCTAGGGTCTCAATTGGCTTGAATTCTTAACCTGTTTTAGCTGCTGGCATTTTTATTTTTTTAAGGGGAAATATTATGGATGTGGATCCACTTTGTGATTGAGTGCAAAGATGCAAACGTGCTTAAATGGACAGTCCATCAAAGGCATTTAAAGTTCTACCTTGGCATCATAGTGTTTCTTTGAGTTTCCTCTAAGGTCTCAAGTGGTTTGAATTCTAAATCTGTTGCAACTTCTGGCATTTTTTAAAAATGTTTTTAGGGGGAAATATTACATTGTTGGATCCACTTTGTAACAGACAGTAAAGACACAAACCTGCAGTGTTTATTGTGATACGTGAAGTGATTTGAGTAAAGATTTTGAGTAGTTTTCCTCTCCAAGATATTGTATTAATAGAAAAATCTAGATCAAGTTAACATAGAAGTGGCTTGATTTGTAGGTCTGTTGTAACTACTAGCGATTTGTGGGTTGTTTTTATGAAAAGGCAAACGTGCTTAAATGGACAAAGTCCATCAAAGGCATTTAATGTTCTACCTTGAAATCATAGTGTTTCTTTGAGTGCCCTCTGGGGTGTCAATTGGCTTGAATTCTTAACCTGTTTTAGCAGCTGGCATTTTTATTTTTTTAGGGGGAAATATTACGGATGTGGATCCACTTTGTAATTGAGTGCAAAGACGCAAACATGCTTAAATGGACAGTCCATCAAAGGCATTTAAAGTTCTACCTTGGCATCATAGTGTTTCTTTGAGTTCCCTCTAAGGTTTCAAGTGGTTTGAATTGTAAATCTGTTGCAACTTCTGGCATTTTTTAAAAATGTTTTTAGGGGGAAATATTACATTGGTGGATCCACTTTGTAACAGAGAGTAAAGACACAAACCTGCAGTGTTTATTGTGATACATGAAGTGATATGAATCAAAATTTTGAGTAGTTTTCTTCTCCAAGAAATTGTATTAACAGAAAAATCTAGGTCAAGTTAACATAGAAGTGGCTTGATTTCTAGGTCTGTTGTATCTACTAGTGATTTATGGGTTGTTTTTAGGCGGAAATATTATGGATGTGGATCCACTTTGTGATTGTGGATTTAATGTTCTACCTTGGCATCATAGTGTTTCTTTGAGTGCCCTCTAGGGTCTCAATTGGCTTGAATTCTTAACCTGTTTTAGCTGCTGGCATTTTTATTTTTTTAAGGGGAAATATTATGGATGTGGATCCACTTTGTAATTGAGTGCAAAGATGCAAACGTGCTTAAATGGACAGTCCATCAAAGGCATTTCAAGTTCTACCTTGGCATCATAGTGTTTCTTTGAGTTCCCTCTAAGGTCTCAAGTGGTTTGAATTCTAAATCTGTTGCAACTTCTGGCATTTTTTAAAAATGTTTTTAGGGGGAAATATTACATTTGTGGATCCACTTTGTAACAGAGAGTAAAGACACAAACCTGCAGTGTTTATTGTGATGCGTGAAGTGATATGAGTAAAAATTCTGAGTAGTTTTCCTCTCCAAGATATTGTATTAATATAAAAATCTAGATCAAGTTAAAACGTGCTTAAATGAACAAAGTCCATCAAAGGCATTTAATGTTCTACCTTGGCATCATAGTGTTTCTTTGAGTGCCCTCTAGGGTGTCAATTGGCTTGAATTCTTAACCTGTTTTAGCTGCTGGCATTTTAATTTTTTTAGGGGGAAATATTACGGATGTGGATCCATTTTGTAATTGAGTGCAAAGATGCAAACGTGCTTAAATGGACAGTCCATCAAAGGCATTTAAAGTTCTACCTTTTCATCATAGTGTTTCTTTGAGTTCCCTCTAAGGTCTCAAGTGGTTTGAATTCTAAATCTGTTGCAACTTCTGGCATTTTTTACAAATGTTTTTAGGGGGAAATATTACATTTGTGGATCCACTTTGTAACAGAGAGTAAAGACACAAACCTGCAGTGTTTATTGTGATGCGTGAAGTGATTTGAGTAAAGATTTTGAGTAGTTTTCCTCTCCAAGATATTGTATTAATAGAAAAATCTAGATCAAGTTAAAATAGAAGTGGCTTGATTTCTAGGTCTGTTGTATCTACTAGCGATTTGTGGGTTGTTTTTGGGAGGAAATATTACAGATGTGGATCCACTTTGTAATTGTGTACGAAGACGCAAATGTGCTTAAATGGACAAAGTCCATCAAAGGCATTTAATGTTCTACCTTGGCATCATAGTGTTTCTTTGAGTGCCCTCTAGGGTCTCAATTGGCTTGAATTCTTAACCTGTTTTAGCTGCTGGCATTTTTATTTTTTTAAGGGGAAATATTATGGATGTGGATCCACTTTGTGATTGAGTGCAAAGATGCAAACGTGCTTAAATGGACAGTCCATCAAAGGCATTTAAAGTTCTACCTTGGCATCATAGTGTTTCTTTGAGTTCCCTCTAAGGTCTCAAGTGGTTTGAATTCTAAATCTGTTGCAACTTCTGGCATTTTTTAAAAATGTTTTTAGGGGGAAATATTACATTGTTGGATCCACTTTGTAACAGACAGTAAAGACACAAACCTGCAGTGTTTATTGTGATACGTGAAGTGATTTGAGTAAAGATTTTGAGTAGTTTTCCTCTCCAAGATATTGTATTAATAGAAAAATCTAGATCAAGTTAACATAGAAGTGGCTTGATTTGTAGGTCTGTTGTAACTACTAGCGATTTGTGGGTTGTTTTTATGAAAAGGCAAACGTGCTTAAATGGACAAAGTCCATCAAAGGCATTTAATGTTCTACCTTGAAATCATAGTGTTTCTTTGAGTGCCCTCTGGGGTGTCAATTGGCTTGAATTCTTAACCTGTTTTAGAAGCTGGCATTTTTATTTTTTTAGGGGGAAATATTACGGATGTGGATCCACTTTGTAATTGAGTGCAAAGACACAAACATGCTTAAATGGACAGTCCATCAAAGGCATTTAAAGTTCTACCTTGGCATCATAGTGTTTCTTTGAGTTCCCTCTAAGGTTTCAAGTGGTTTGAATTCTAAATCTGTTGCAACTTCTGGCATTTTTTAAAAATGTTTTTAGGGGGAAATATTACATTGGTGGATCCACTTTGTAACAGAGAGTAAAGACACAAACCTGCAGTGTTTATTGTGATACATGAAGTGATATGAATCAAAATTTTGAGTAGTTTTCTTCTCCAAGAAATTGTATTAACAAAAAAATCTAGGTCAAGTTAACATAGAAGTGGCTTGATTTCTAGGTCTGTTGTATCTACTAGTGATTTATGGGTTGTTTTTAGGCGGAAATATTATGGATGTGGATCCACTTTGTGATTGTGGATTTAATGTTCTACCTTGGCATCATAGTGTTTCTTTGAGTGCCCTCTAGGGTCTCAATTGGCTTGAATTCTTAACCTGTTTTAGCTGCTGGCATTTTTATTTTTTAAGGGGAAATATTATGGATGTGGATCCACTTTGTGATTGAGTGCAAAGATGCAAACGTGCTTAAATGGACAGTCCATCAAAGGCATTTAAAGTTCTACCTTGGCATCATAGTGTTTCTTTGAGTTCCCTCTAAGGTCTCAAGTGGTTTGAATTCTAAATCTGTTGCAACTTCTGGCATTTTTTAAAAAGGTTTTAGGGGGAAATATTACATTGTTGGATCCACTTTGTAACAGACAGTAAAGACACAAACCTGCAGTGTTTATTGTGATACGTGAAGTGATTTGAGTAAAGATTTTGAGTAGTTTTCCTCTCCAAGATATTGTATTAATAGAAAAATCTAGATCAAGTTAACATAGAAGTGGCTTGATTTGTAGGTCTGTTGTAACTACTAGCGATTTGTGGGTTGTTTTTATGAAAACGAAAACGTGCTTAAATGGACAAAGTCCATCGAAGGCATTTAATGTTCTACCTTGAAATCATAGTGTTTCTTTGAGTGCCCTCTGGGGTGTCAATTGACTTGAATTCTTAACCTGTTTTAGCAGCTGGCATTTTTATTTTTTTAGGGGGAAATATTACGGATGTGGATCCACTTTGTAATTGAGTGCAAAGACGCAAACATGCTTAAATGGACAGTCCATCAAAGGCATTTAAAGTTCTACCTTGACATCATAGTGTTTCTTTGAGTTCCCTCTAAGGTTTCAAGTGGTTTGAATTCTAAATCTGTTGCAACTTCTGGCATTTTTTAAAAATGTTTTTAGGGGGAAATATTACATTGGTGGATCCACTTTGTAACAGAGAGTAAAGACACAAACCTGCAGTGTTTATTGTGATACGTGAAGTGATATGAATCAAAATTTTGAGTAGTTTTCTTCTCCAAGAAATTGTATTAACAGAAAAATCTAGGTCAAGTTAACATAGAAGTGGCTTGATTTCTAGGTCTGTTGTATCTACTAGTGATTTATGGGTTGTTTTTAGGCGGAAATATTATGGATGTGGATCCACTTTGTGATTGTGGATTTAATGTTCTACCTTGGCATCATAGTGTTTCTTTGAGTGCCCTCTAGGGTCTCAATTGGCTTGAATTCTTAACCTGTTTTAGCTGCTGGCATTTTTATTTTTTAAGGGGAAATATTATGGATGTGGATCCACTTTCTGATTGAGTGCAAAGATGCAAACGTGCTTAAATGGACAGTCCATCAAAGGCATTTAAAGTTCTACCTTGGCATCATAGTGTTTCTTTGAGTTCCCTCTAAGGTCTCAAGTGGTTTGAATTCTAAATTTGTTGCAACTTCTGGCATTTTTTAAAAATGTTTTTAGGGGGAAATATTACATTGGTGGATCCACTTTGTAACAGACAGCAAAGACACAATCCTGCGGTGTTTATTGTGATGCGTGAAGTGATATGAGTCAAAATTTTGAGTAGTTTTCTTCTCCAAGACAGTGTATTAATAGAAAAATCTACATCAAATTAACATAGAAGTGTCTTGATTTCTAGGTCTGTTGTATCTACTAGCGATTTGTGGGTTGTTTTTAGGCGGAAATATTACAGATGTGGATCCACTTTGTAATTGTGTACGAAGATGCAAACAAGCTTAAATGGACAAAGTCCATCAAAGGCATTTAATGTTCTACCTTGGCATCATAGTGTTTCTTTGAGTGCCATCTAGGGTGTCAATTGGCTTGAATTCTTAACCTGTTTTAGCTGCTGGCATTTTTATTTTTTTAGGGGGAAATATTACGGATGTGGATCCACTTTGTAATTGAGTGCAAAGACGCAAACGTGCTTAAATGGACAGTCCATCAAAGGCATTTAAAGTTCTACCTTGGCATCATAGTGTTTCTTTGAGTTCCCTCTAAGGTCTCAAGTGGTTTGAATTCTAAATCTGTTGCAACTTCTGGCATTTTTTAAAAATGTTTTTAGGGGGAAATATTACATTGGTGGATCCACTTTGTAACAGAGAGTAAAGACACAAACCTGCAGTGTTTATTGTGATGCGTGAAGTGATTTGAGTAAAGATTTTGAGTAGTTTTCCTCTCCAAGATATTGTATTAATAGAAAAATCTAGATCAAGTTAACATAGAAGTGGCTTGATTTCTAGGTCTGTTGTATCTACTAGCGATTTGTGGGTTGTTTTTAGGCGGAAATATTACAGATGTGGATCCACTTTGTAATTGTGTACGAAGACGCAAACGTGCTTAAATGGACAAAGTCCATCAAAGGCATTTAATGTTCTACCTTGGCATCATAGTGTTTCTTTGAGTGCCCTCTAGGGTGTCAATTGGCTTGAATTCTTAACCTGTTTTAGCTGCTGGCATTTTTATTTTTTTAAGGGGAAATATTATGGATGTGGATCCACTTTGTGATTGAGTGCAAAGATGCAAACGTGCTTAAATGGCCAGTCCATCAAAGGCATTTAAGGTTCTACCTTGGCATCATAGTGTTTCTTTGAGTTCCCTCTAAGGTCTCAAGTGGTTTGAATTCTAAATCTGTTGCAATTTCTGGCATTTTTTAAAAATGTTTTTAGGGGGAAATATTACATTGGTGGATCCACTTTGTAACAGAGAGTAAAGACACAATCCTGCAGTGTTTATTGTGATGCGAGAAGTGATATGAGTCAAAATTTTGAGTAGTTTTCTTCTCCAAGATATTATATTAATAGAAAAATCTAGATCAAGTTAACATAGAAGTGGCTTGATTTCAAGGTCTGTTGTAACTGCTAGCGATTTGTGGGTTGTTTTTAGGCGGAAATATTAAAGATGTGGATCCACTTTGTAATAGTGTATGAAGACGCAAACGTGCTTAAATGGACAAAGTCCATCAAAGGCATTTAATGTTCTACCTTGAAATCATAGTGTTTCTTTGAGTGCCCTCTAGGTAGTCAATTGGCTTGAATTATAAACCTCTTTTAGGTACTGGCGTTTTTATTTTTTTAGAGGTAAATATTATGGATTTGGATCCACTTTGTGATTGTGGATTTAATGTTCTACCTTGGCATCATAGTGTTTCTTTGAGTGCCCTCTAGGGTCTCAATTGGCTTGAATTCTTAACCTGTTTTAGCTGCTGGCATTTTTATTTTTTAAGGGGAAATATTATGGATGTGGATCCACTTTGTGATTGAGTGCAAAGATGCAAACGTGCTTAAATGGACAGTCCATCAAAGGCATTTAAAGTTCTACCTTGGCATCATAGTGTTTCTTTGAGTTCCCTCTAAGGTCTCAAGTGGTTTGAATTCTAAATCTGTTGCAACTTCTGGCATTTTTTAAAAATGTTTTAGGGGGAAATATTACATTGTTGGATCCACTTTGTAACAGACAGTAAAGACACAAACCTGCAGTGTTTATTGTGATACGTGAAGTGATTTGAGTAAAGATTTTGAGTAGTTTTCCTCTCCAAGATATTGTATTAATAGAAAAATCTAGATCAAGTTAACATAGAAGTGGCTTGATTTGTAGGTCTGTTGTAACTACTAGCGATTTGTGGGTTGTTTTTATGAAAACGAAAACGTGCTTAAATGGACAAAGTCCATCGAAGGCATTTAATGTTCTACCTTGAAATCATAGTGTTTCTTTGAGTGCCCTCTGGGGTGTCAATTGGCTTGAATTCTTAACCTGTTTTAGCAGCTGGCATTTTTATTTTTTTAGGGGGAAATATTACGGATGTGGATCCACTTTGTAATTGAGTGCAAAGACGCAAACATGCTTAAATGGACAGTCCATCAAAGGCATTTAAAGTTCTACCTTGACATCATAGTGTTTCTTTGAGTTCCCTCTAAGGTTTCAAGTGGTTTGAATTCTAAATCTGTTGCAACTTCTGGCATTTTTTAAAAATGTTTTTAGGGGGAAATATTACATTGGTGGATCCACTTTGTAACAGAGAGTAAAGACACAAACCTGCAGTGTTTATTGTGATACGTGAAGTGATATGAATCAAAATTTTGAGTAGTTTTCTTCTCCAAGAAATTGTATTAACAGAAAAATCTAGGTCAAGTTAACATAGAAGTGGCTTGATTTCTAGGTCTGTTGTATCTACTAGTGATTTATGGGTTGTTTTTAGGCGGAAATATTATGGATGTGGATCCACTTTGTGATTGTGGATTTAATGTTCTACCTTGGCATCATAGTGTTTCTTTGAGTGCCATCTAGGGTGTCAATTGGCTTGAATTCTTAACCTGTTTTAGCTGCTGGCATTTTTATTTTTTTAGGGGGAAATATTACGGATGTGGATCCACTTTGTAATTGAGTGCAAAGACGCAAACGTGCTTAAATGGACAGTCCATCAAAGGCATTTAAAGTTCTACCTTGGCATCATAGTGTTTCTTTGAGTTCCCTCTAAGGTCTCAAGTGGTTTGAATTCTAAATCTGTTGCAACTTCTGGCATTTTTTAAAAATGTTTTTAGGGGGAAATATTACATTGGTGGATCCACTTTGTAACAGACAGCAAAGACACAATCCTGCAGTGTTTATTGTGATACGTGAAGTGATTTGAGTAAAGATTTTGAGTAGTTTTCCTCTCCAAGATATTGTATTAATAGAAAAATCTAGATCAAGTTAACATAGAAGTGGCTTGATTTGTAGGTCTGTTGTAACTACTAGCGATTTGTGGGTTGTTTTTATGAAAACGAAAACGTGCTTAAATGGACAAAGTCCATCGAAGGCATTTAATGTTCTACCTTGAAATCATAGTGTTTCTTTGAGTGCCCTCTGGGGTGTCAATTGGCTTGAATTCTTAACCTGTTTTAGCAGCTGGCATTTTTATTTTTTTAGGGGGAAATATTACGGATGTGGATCCACTTTGTAATTGAGTGCAAAGACGCAAACATGCTTAAATGGACAGTCCATCAAAGGCATTTAAAGTTCTACCTTGACATCATAGTGTTTCTTTGAGTTCCCTCTAAGGTTTCAAGTGGTTTGAATTCTAAATCTGTTGCAACTTCTGGCATTTTTTAAAAATGTTTTTAGGGGGAAATATTACATTGGTGGATCCACTTTGTAACAGAGAGTAAAGACACAAACCTGCAGTGTTTATTGTGATACGTGAAGTGATATGAATCAAAATTTTGAGTAGTTTTCTTCTCCAAGAAATTGTATTAACAGAAAAATCTAGGTCAAGTTAACATAGAAGTGGCTTGATTTCTAGGTCTGTTGTATCTACTAGTGATTTATGGGTTGTTTTTAGGCGGAAATATTATGGATGTGGATCCACTTTGTGATTGTGGATTTAATGTTCTACCTTGGCATCATAGTGTTTCTTTGAGTGCCATCTAGGGTGTCAATTGGCTTGAATTCTTAACCTGTTTTAGCTGCTGGCATTTTTATTTTTTTAGGGGGAAATATTACGGATGTGGATCCACTTTGTAATTGAGTGCAAAGACGCAAACGTGCTTAAATGGACAGTCCATCAAAGGCATTTAAAGTTCTACCTTGGCATCATAGTGTTTCTTTGAGTTCCCTCTAAGGTCTCAAGTGGTTTGAATTCTAAATCTGTTGCAACTTCTGGCATTTTTTAAAAATGTTTTTAGGGGGAAATATTACATTGGTGGATCCACTTTGTAACAGACAGCAAAGACACAATCCTGCGGTGTTTATTGTGATGCGTGAAGTGATATGAGTCAAAATTTTGAGTAGTTTTCTTCTCCAAGACAGTGTATTAATAGAAAAATCTACATCAAATTAACATAGAAGTGTCTTGATTTCTAGGTCTGTTGTATCTACTAGCCATTTGTGGGTTGTTTTTAGGCGGAAATATTACAGATGTGGATCCACTTTGTAATTGTGTACGAAGATGCAAACAAGCTTAAATGGACAAAGTCCATCAAAGGCATTTAATGTTCTACCTTGGCATCATAGTGTTTCTTTGAGTGCCATCTAGGGTGTCAATTGGCTTGAATTCTTAACCTGTTTTAGCTGCTGGCATTTTTATTTTTTTAGGGGGAAATATTACGGATGTGGATCCACTTTGTAATTGAGTGCAAAGACGCAAACGTGCTTAAATGGACAGTCCATCAAAGGCATTTAAAGTTCTACCTTGGCATCATAGTGTTTCTTTGAGTTCCCTCTAAGGTCTCAAGTGGTTTGAATTCTAAATCTGTTGCAACTTCTGGCATTTTTTAAAAATGTTTTTAGGGGGAAATATTACATTGGTGGATCCACTTTGTAACAGAGAGTAAAGACACAAACCTGCAGTGTTTATTGTGATGCGTGAAGTGATTTGAGTAAAGATTTTGAGTAGTTTTCCTCTCCAAGATATTGTATTAATAGAAAAATCTAGATCAAGTTAACATAGAAGTGGCTTGATTTCTAGGTCTGTTGTATCTACTAGCGATTTGTGGGTTGTTTTTAGGCGGAAATATTACAGATGTGGATCCACTTTGTAATTGTGTACGAAGACGCAAACGTGCTTAAATGGACAAAGTCCATCAAAGGCATTTAATGTTCTACCTTGGCATCATAGTGTTTCTTTGAGTGCCCTCTAGGGTGTCAATTGGCTTGAATTCTTAACCTGTTTTAGCTGCTGGCATTTTTATTTTTTTAAGGGGAAATATTATGGATGTGGATCCACTTTGTGATTGAGTGCAAAGATGCAAACGTGCTTAAATGGACAGTCCATCAAAGGCATTTAAGGTTCTACCTTGGCATCATAGTGTTTCTTTGAGTTCCCTCTAAGGTCTCAAGTGGTTTGAATTCTAAAT
This sequence comes from Carassius auratus, assembly GCF_003368295.1. Lineage (NCBI taxonomy): Eukaryota > Metazoa > Chordata > Actinopteri > Cypriniformes > Cyprinidae > Carassius > Carassius auratus. The sequence goes on from NW_020529208.1 coordinate 97,736, forward strand.
CTGTTGCAATTTCTGGCATTTTTTAAAAATGTTTTTAGGGGGAAATATTACATTGGTGGATCCACTTTGTAACAGAGAGTAAAGACACAATCCTGCAGTGTTTATTGTGATGCGAGAAGTGATATGAGTCAAAATTTTGAGTAGTTTTCTTCTCCAAGATATTATATTAATAGAAAAATCTAGATCAAGTTAACATAGAAGTGGCTTGATTTCAAGGTCTGTTGTAACTACTAGCGATTTGTGGGTTGTTTTTAGGCGGAAATATTACAGATGTGGGTCCACTTTGTAATAGTGTATGAAGACGCAAACGTGCTTAAATGGACAAAGTCCATCAAAGGCATTTAATGTTCTACCTTGAAATCATAGTGTTTCTTTGAGTGCCCTCTAGGTAGTCAATTGGCTTGAATTATAAACCTCTTTTAGCTACTGGCGTTTTTATTTTTTTAGAGGTAAATATTATGGATTTGGATCCACTTTGTGATTGTGGATTTAATGTTCTACCTTGGCATCATAGTGTTTCTTTGAGTGCCCTCTAGGTAGTCAATTGGCTTGAATTATAAACCTCTTTTAGCTACTGGCGTTTTTATTTTTTTAGAGGTAAATATTATGGATTTGGATCCACTTTGTAATTGAGTGCAAAGACGCAAACGTGCTTAAATGGACAGTCCATCAAAGGCATTTAAAGTTCTACCTTGGCATCATAGTGTTTCTTTGAGTTCCCTCTAAAGTCTCAAGTGGTTTGAATTCTAAATCTGTTGCAACTTCTGGCATTTAAATAAAATATTAATATTTTGAGTGCCCTCTAGGGTCTCAACTTTCTTGAATTTAAAATCTGTTTTAGCTGATGGCATTTTTATTTTTTTAGGGGGAAATATTACGGATGTGGATCCACTTTGTAATTGAGTGCAAAGATGCAAACGAGCTTAAATAGACAGTCCATCAAAGGCATGTAAAGTTCTACCTTGGCATCATAGTGTTTCTTTGAGTTCCCTCTAAGGTCTCAAGTGGTTTGAATTCTAATTCTGTTGCAACTTCTGGCATTTTTTAAAAATGTTTTTAGGCGGAAATGTTACAGATGTGGATCCACTTTGTGATTGAGTGCAAAGATGCAAACGTGCTTAAATGGACAGTCCATCAAAGGCATTTAAAGTTCTACCTTTTCATCATAGTGTTTCTTTGAGTTCCCTCTAAGGTCTCAAGTGGTTTGAATTCTAAATCTGTTGCAACTTCTGGCATTTTTTAAAAATGTTTTTAGGGAGAAATATTACATTTGTGGATCCACTTTGTAACAGAGAGTAAAGACACAAACCTGCAGTGTTTATTGTGATGCGTGAAGTGATTTGAGTAAAGATTTTGAGTAGTTTTCCTCTCCAAAATATTGTATTAATAGAAAAATCTAGATCAAGTTAACATAGAAGTGGCTTGATTTCTAGGTCTGTTGTATCTACTAGCGATTTGTGGGTTGTTTTTAGGAGGAAATATTACAGATGTGGATCCACTTTGTAATTGTGTACGAAGACGCAAATGTGCTTAAATGGACAAAGTCCATCAAAGGCATTTAATGTTCTACCTTGGCATCATAGTGTTTCTTTGAGTGCCCTCTAGGGTCTCAATTGGCTTGAATTCTTAACCTGTTTTAGCTGCTGGCATTTTTATTTTTTTAAGGGGAAATATTATGGATGTGGATCCACTTTGTGATTGAGTGCAAAGATGCAAACGTGCTTAAATGGACAGTCCATCAAAGGCATTTAAGGTTCTACCTTGGCATCATAGTGTTTCTTTGAGTTCCCTCTAAGGTCTCAAGTGGTTTGAATTCTAAATCTGTTGCAATTTCTGGCATTTTTTAAAAATGTTTTTAGGGGGAAATATTACATTGGTGGATCCACTTTGTAACAGAGAGTAAAGACACAATCCTGCAGTGTTTATTGTGATGCGAGAAGTGATATGAGTCAAAATTTTGAGTAGTTTTCTTCTCCAAGATATTATATTATTAGAAAAATCTAGATCAAGTTAACATAGAAGTGGCTTGATTTCAAGGTCTGTTGTAACTACTAGCGATTTGTGGGTTGTTTTTAGGCGGAAATGTTACAGATGTGGATCCACTTTGTAATTGTGTATGAAGACGCAAACGTGCTTAAATGGACAAAGTCCATCAAAGGCATTTAATGTTCTACCTTGAAATCATAGTGTTTCTTTGAGTGCCCTCTAGGTAGTCAATTGGCTTGAATTATAAACCTCTTTTAGCTACTGGCGTTTTTATTTTTTTAGAGGTAAATATTATGGATTTGGATCCACTTTGTGATTGTGGATTTAATGTTCTACCTTGGCATCATAGTGTTTCTTTGAGTGCCCTCTAGGTAGTCAATTGGCTTGAATTATAAACCTCTTTTAGCTACTGGCGTTTTTATTTTTTTAGAGGTAAATATTATGGATTTGGATCCACTTTGTAATTGAGTGCAAAGACGCAAACGTGCTTAAATGGACAGTCCATCAAAGGCATTTAAAGTTCTACCTTGGCATCATAGTGTTTCTTTAAGTTCCCTCTAAAGTCTCAAGTGGTTTGAATTCTAAATCTGTTGCAACTTCTGGCATTTAAATAAAATATTAATATTTTGAGTGCCCTCTAGGGTCTCAACTTTCTTGAATTTTAAATCTGTTTTAGCTGATGGCATTTTTATTTTTTTAGGGGGAAATATTACGGATGTGGATCCACTTTGTAATTGAGTGCAAAGATGCAAACGAGCTTAAATAGACAGTCCATCAAAGGCATGTAAAGTTCTACCTTGGCATCATAGTGTTTCTTTGAGTTCCCTCTAAGGTCTCAAGTGGTTTGAATTCTAATTCTGTTGCAACTTCTGGCATTTTTTAAAAATGTTTTTAGGCGGAAATATTACGGATGTGGATCCACTTTGTAACAGAGAGTAAAGACACAAACCTGCAGTGTTTATTGTGATGCGTGAAGTGATTTGAGTAAAGATTTTGAGTAGTTTTCCTCTCCAAGATATTGTATTAATAGAAAAATCTAGATCAAGTTAACATAGAAGTGGCTTGATTTGTAGGTCTGTTGTAACTACTAGCGATTTGTGGGTTGTTTTTATGAAAACGCAAACGTGCTTAAATGGACAAAGTCCATCAAAGGCATTTAATGTTCTACCTTGAAATCATAGTGTTTCTTTGAGTGCCCTCTGGGGTGTCAATTGGCTTGAATTCTTAACCTGTTTTAGCAGCTGGCATTTTTATTTTTTTAGGGGGAAATATTACGGATGTGGATCCACTTTGTAATTGAGTGCAAAGACGCAAACATGCTTAAATGGACAGTCCATCAAAGGCATTTAAAGTTCTACCTTGGCATCATAGTGTTTCTTAGAGTTCCCTCTAAGGTTTCAAGTGGTTTGAATTCTAAATCTGTTGCAACTTCTGGCATTTTTTTAAAATGTTTTTAGGGGGAAATATTATATTGGTGGATCCACTTTGTAACAGAGAGTAAAGACACAAACCTGCAGTGTTTATTGTGATACGTGAAGTGATATGAATCAAAATTTTGAGTAGTTTTCTTCTCCAAGAAATTGTATTAACAGAAAAATCTAGGTCAAGTTAACATAGAAGTGGCTTGATTTCTAGGTCTGTTGTATCTACTAGTGATTTATGGGTTGTTTTTAGGCGGAAATATCATGGATGTGGATCCACTTTGTGATTGTGGATTTAATGTTCTACCTTGGCATCATAGTGTTTCTTTGAGTGCCATCTAGGGTGTCAATTGGCTTGAATTCTTAACTTGTTTTAGCTGCTGGCATTTTTATTTTTTTAGGGGGAAATATTACAGATGTGGATCCACTTTGTAATTGAGTGCAAAGACGCAAACGTGCTTAAATGGACAGTCCATCAAAGGCATTTAAAGTTCTACCTTGACATCATAGTGTTTCTTTGAGTTCCCTCTAAGGTCTCAAGTGCTTTGAATTCTAAATCTGTTGCAACTTCTGGCATTTTTTAAAAATGTTTTTAGGGGGAAATATTACATTGGTGGATCCATTTTGTAACAGAGAGTAAAGACACAAACCTGCAGTGTTTATTGTGATACGTGAAGTGATATGAATCAAAATTTTGAATAGTTTTCTTCTCCAAGAAATTGTATTAACAGAAAAATCTAGGTCAAGTTAACATAGAAGTGGCTTGATTTCTAGGTCTGTTGTATCTACTAGTGATTTATGGGTTGTTTTTAGGCGGAAATATTACGGATGTGGATCCACTTTGTGACTCTCCAAGATATTGTATTAATATAAAAATCTAGATCAAGTTAAAACGTGCTTAAATGAACAAAGTCCATCAAAGGCATTTAAATTTCTACCTTGGCATCATAGTGTTTGTTTGAGTGCCCTCTAGGGTGTCAACTTTCTTGAATTTTAAATCTGTTTTAGCTGATGGCATTTAAATTTTTTTAGGGGGAAATATTATGGATGTGGATCCACTTTGTAATTGAGTGCAAAGATGCAAACGAGCTTAAATAGACAGTCCATCAAAGGCATGTAAAGTTCTACCTTGGCATCATAGTGTTTCTTTGAGTTCCCTCTAAGGTCTCAAGTGGTTTGAATTCTAATTCTGTTGCAACTTCTGGCATTTTTAAAAAATGTTTTTAGGCGGAAATGTTACAGATGTGGATCCACTTTGTGATTGAGTGCAAAGATGCAAACGTGCTTAAATGGACAGTCCATCAAAGGCATTTAAAGTTCTACCTTGGCATCATAGTGTTTCTTTGAGTGCCCTCTAAGGTCTCAAGTGGTTTGAATTCTAAATCTTTTGCAACTTCTGGCATTTTTTAGAAATGTTTTTAGGGGGAAATATTACATTGGTGGATCCCCTTTTTTTAACAGACAGTAAAGACACAATCCTGCAGTGTTTATTGTAATGTGAGAAGTGATATGAGTCAAAATTTTGAGTAGTTTTCTTCTCCAAGATATTGTATTAATAGAAAAATCTAGATCAAGTTAACATAGAAGTGGCTTGATTTCAAGGTCTGTTGTAAATACTAGCGATTTGTGGGTTGTTTTTAGGCGGAAATATTACAGATGTGGATCCACTTTGTAATTGTGTATGAAGACGCAAACGTGCTTAAATGGACAAAGTCCATCAAAGGCATTTAATGTTCTACCTTGGCATCATAGTGTTTCTTTGAGTGCCCTCTAGGGTCTCAATTGTCTTGAATTCTTAACCTGTTTTAGCTGCTGGCATTTTTATTTTTTTAGGGGGAAATATTACGGATGTGGATCCACTTTGTAATTGAGTGCAAAGACGCAAACGTGCTTAAATGGACAGTCCATCAAAGGCATTTAAAGTTCTACCTTGGCATCACAGTGTTTCTTTGAGTTCCCTCTAAGGTCTCAAGTGCTTTGAATTCTAAATCTGTTGCAACTTCTGGCATTTTTTAAAAATGTTTTTAGGGGGAAATATTACATTGGTGGATCCATTTTGTAACAGAGAGTAAAGACACAAACCTGCAGTGTTTATTGTGATACGTGAAGTGATATGAATCAAAATTTTGAACAGTTTTCTTCTCCAAGAAATTGTATTAACAGAAAAATCTAGGTCAAGTTAACATAGAAGTGGCTTGATTTCTAGGTCTGTTGTATCTACTAGTGATTTATGGGTTGTTTTTAGGCGGAAATATTACGGATGTGGATCCACTTTGTGACTCTCCAAGATATTGTATTAATATAAAAATCTAGATCAAGTTAAAACATGCTTAAATGAACAAAGTCCATCAAAGGCATTTAAATTTCTACCTTGGCATCATAGTGTTTCTTTGAGTGCCCTCTAGGGTCTCAATTGTCTTGAATTCTTAACCTGTTTTAGCTGCTGGCATTTTTATTTTTTTAGGGGGAAATATTACGGATGTGGATCCACTTTGTAATTGAGTGCAAAGACGCAAACGTGCTTAAATGGACAGTCCATCAAAGGCATTTAAAGTTCTACCTTGGCATCACAGTGTTTCTTTGAGTTCCCTATCTGTCGGTCACTACGAGTTATGTCGACCGACAAATGGGGTCTCACTTGGGAGGCCAATCATCTCTGATTTTAAGAGAAAACGCCAATGAAATTGGCAAGTGGATTAACACACCTGAGCCACTCCCCGTGCCAGCGGGTATAAATAGGGCGACAGGTGCATCCACTCATTAGATTTTTGCTTCGGAGCCGAGTAGTCGATGAAGAAGATCACTACAAAGCCATTCATCTTTGTTTTCGGTAGAGCTGTTCCTGGTCGGTGTGACGGCGCGTTACAGTGGTGTCCCTGCGAGCGGCGATTCCCCTGGGCGCTTCGGCTAAAAGAGACAGTTCTCTAAAAGAGCAAATCACGGACGATTCGCGTCTTTTTCAAGATGCCGTTTCGTCCGTGTCCTTCTGGATGCGATCGTTTCCTGTCTTCGGTTGACGGTCACGAGCGTTGTCTGCAGTGTCTGGGCGACCAAAACACGCTGAGGCTGCGCTCGTGGATGATTTATGCGTCTATTGTGGGCGTATGAACATGGCAGCGCTGCGATCGCGTCTCTCACTCCTCAAGGGGAGTGCAGCAGACCCCTCTGTCGCCACCCGTCCCGGTCTCTCTGGCTCGAGCAGAGGGCCGCCGGCTGGCGCTCTGGGAGATCTGAGGATTACAGTGAGAGCTTCTCCGCCGGGCCACGCCCCACGGACCTCTCACTCCTCCCGCAGCGCCTGTCCCGTGCAGCTGCCGATTGATTCTGCTGGGCCGTCTCACGGCGGTCCCAGCGTGTCTTTCGGTGCGCCGCCCGAAGATCAGATGTCGATCGCGGCATCGGGGGATGGGTTATCGACCTCTGAGGATGAGGGTTCGGCGGGGCTGCCCCCCTCGGGTGTTGTCGCCACTGCCGAATCTGACTTGGAGCTGTCGGCCATGCTTGCCCGGGCAGCCGTGAGTATCGGGCTGGAGGTGACCACACCGCCCAGTCCCGAGCCCTCGCGGCTGGATGATTGGTTTCTCGGCGCGGGACGCGGCTCACAACCTCGTTCTGCTCCGGTGCCTTTCTTCCCGGAGGTGCATGAAGAGGTGACGAAGTCGTGGACGGCCCCTTTCACGGCCAGAAGCCGCTCGTCTCCCTCTTCCATCCTCACCACCCTCGACGGCGGGGCAGCCAGGGGGTACGTGGAGGTTCCCCAGGTGGAGAGGGCGGTTGCGGTGCACTTGTGCCCGCAAAACGCCGCCACTTGGAGGAATCGTCCGCGTCTCCCGTCCAAGGCCTGTAAGCTGTCGGCCGCGCTCGCTGCCAAGGCTTACAGTGCTGCGGGCCAAGCTGCCTCTGCCCTGCATGCCATGGCTATCCTGCAGGTACACCAAGCCAAGGCACTCAAAGCTATGCACGAGGGTGGTACCGACCCGGGGTTGATGCAGGAGCTGCGCACGGCGACTGACTTCGCCTTACGGGCGACGAAGGTCACGGCGCGGTCCCTCGGGAAGGCGATGTCCACGCTGGTGGTCCAGGAGCGGCATCTCTGGCTGAACCTGGCTGAGATGAGAGACATGGACAAGGCTTGCTTTCTCGATGCTCCCATCTCCCAGGCAGGCCTGTTCGGCGACACTGTCGAGGACTTTGCCCAGCAGTTCTCGACGGTGCAGAAGCAGACTGAGGCCATCCAGCACATCTTGCCCCGACGTGTCTCTCCGGTTGCCACCGTTCCGTCGCGGGTAGCGCCTCAGCCTGCTCGTCGCTGTGGGCGCCCCCCTGCGTCCTCCACACCAGCTCCGCCCCGTGCCGAGAGTTCTTCGAGGCCGGCGCGTCGAGCCCCGCGCAGGAGAGCGGCGCCCCCCGTGTCACTCCCGGCCGCGAAGTCCTCGAGGAAGTCGACCAAGCGTCCCTGACACGGGCAACTCGGAGATGCGGAGAACTGCTCTTCAGGAGATGGCGAAGACAGCGCCACTCCTTCCCCCGGAGGAGGGCCGGGCGGAGAATCTTCAGTTTCTGTTTTGTTCTGTTCCGCCACTGGCCGGTTCCTCCGGGAACACGAGGAGTGTGGTTGCGATGACCCAGGACGCAGTGCCTTCTGGGCCTTCCGGCACGACTCCCCATCGCTGCACCACTGCGGGTATGTCGACTGTCCCTTTGGTGCCACTTGTACGGTATCTGGGAGCGTGGCTTGCGCTGCCCAACCCGTCACGCTGGCTCATCCGGACGGTTCGACTCGGCTATGCGATTCAATTCGCCCGGCGACCCCCCAAGTTCAATGGCGTGCTCGAGACTTCGGTGGCAGTCCAGGACGCCCCTGTCTTGCGCGAGGAGATTGCTGTCCTCCTGGCGAAGGATGCAATCGAGCCGGTCCCTCCAGCCGAGATGAGGACGGGGTTTTACAGCCCTTACTTCATCGTGCCCAAGAAGAGCGGTGGCCTTCGACCTATCCTGGATCTGCGAGTCTTGAATCGGGCCCTACACAAGCTCCCGTTCAGGATGTTGACGCAGAAACGCATTATCAAATGCGTCCAGCCCCAGGACTGGTTTGCAGCGATCGACCTGAAAGACGCGTACTTTCATGTCTCTATCCTCCCTCGTCACAGACCGTTCCTGCGCTTTGCTTTCGAGGGTCAGGCATGGCAGTACAAGGTCCTCCCCTTCGGGCTCTCCCTGTCCCCCCGTGTCTTCACGAAGGTCGCGGAGGGCGCCCTTGCCCCACTTTGGGAAGTGGGCATCAGGATCCTCAACTATCTCGACGACTGGCTCATTATGGCCCGGTCCCGAGAAAAGTTGTGCGATCACAGGGACTTCGTGCTTCGGCACCTCAGTCAGTTGGGGCTTCAGGTCAACCGAGATAAGAGCAAGCTCTCCCCTGTGCAGAGAATCTCTTATCTCGGTATGGAGTTAGACTCGGTGAGTATGACGGCACGTCTCACCAGCGAGCGTGCCCACTCAGTGCTGAACTGCCTGAGTTCCTTCAGAGGCAGGACAGTGGTACCGCTGAAACACTTTCAGAGGCTCCTGGGGCATATGGCATCCGCAGCCGCAGTCACGCCGCTCGGATTGCTTCATATGAGACCACTTCAGCACTGGTTACACTCCCGAGTCCCGAGATGGGCATGGCGCCGCGGTACACATCGTGTCACCATCACACTGATGTGTCGCCGCCTATTCAGCCCTTGGTCGGACCTTGCCTTTCTACGGGCCGGCGTGCCCTTAGAACAAGTGTCCCGGCACGTTGTTGTCACAACAGATGCCTCCAACTCGGGCTGGGGCGCGACATGCAACGGGCAGGCAGCCTCAGGGTCCTGGACAGGACCTCGACTGCTTTGGCACATCAACTGCCTGGAGTTGCTGGCAGTGCATCTAGCTTTGCGACGGTTTCGTCCGCTAGTGCTGGACAAGCACGTGTTGGTCCGCACGGACAACACTGCGGCTGTTTCGTACATCAACCGACAAGGCGGGTTACGATCACGTCGCATGTCTCAACTCGCCCGTCATCTCCTCCTCTGGAGTCAGACGTGGCTCAAGTCGCTGCGCGCTGTCCACATCCCGGGGGAGCTCAATCGTGCAGCCGACGCGCTCTCACGACAGCTCACTTTCCCCGGGGAATGGCGACTCCATCCCCAGACGGTCCAGCTGATCTGGAGTCGATTCGGGGAAGCCCAGGTAGACCTGTTTGCTTCCCACGAGTCCTCCCACTGCCAGCTGTACTATTCCCTGTCCCAGGCCCCCCTGGGCACAGATGTACTGGCACACAGCTGGCCTCGGGCTTTACGCAAGTATGCGTTTCCCCCAGTGAGCCTGCTCGCACAGACACTGTGCAAGGTCAGGGAGGACGAGGAACAGGTCCTGTTGGTTGCGCCTTACTGGCCCACCCGGACCTGGTTTTCGGAACTCATGCTCCTCGTGACAGCCCCTCCCTGGCGCATCCCCCTGAGGAGAGACCTTCTCTCTCAGGGGCTTGGCACCATTTGGCACCCGCGTCCAGATCTCTGGAACCTCCACGTGTGGCTTCTAGACGGGACGCGGCAGACCTAAGTGATCTGCCCCCAGCGGTGGTAGACACTATCACTCAGGCTAGAGCCCCTTCTACGAGGCAGGCCTATGCTCTGAAGTGGAGTCTGTTCACGAATTGGTGTTCTTCTCACCGAGAAGACCCCCGGAGATGCCCGGTCAGAGTCGTGCTTTCTTTCCTGCAAGGTAGGCTGGAGCGTGGGCTGTCACCCTCCACCCTGAAGGTGTATGTGGCTGCCATTGCAGCACATCACGATGCAGTGGACGGCCGGTCCCTGGGGAGGCATGACCTGATCGTTAGGTTCCTGAGGGGTGCCAGAAGGTTACGTCCTCCTAGGACACCCCTGATTCCCTCCTGGGACCTCTCTATTGTCCTGGCGGGACTTCAGAGGGGTCCCTTTGAGCCGCTGGATTCGGTTGAGCTGAAGTTCCTGTCTCTCAAGACAGCGCTCCTGATCGCGCTCACTTCCATCAAGAGGGTCGGGGACCTCCAAGCATTTTCGGTAAGTGAAGAGTGCCTTGTGTTCGGGCCGGCCTACTCTCACGTTGTCCTGAGACCCCGGCCTGGATACGTGCCCAAGGTTCCCACCACTCCCTTCCGAGACCAGGTGGTGAACCTGCAAGCGCTGCCCCTGGAGGAGGCAGATCCAGCCTTGTCGTTGCTGTGTCCCGTAAGAGCGCTTCGCATATACGCGGACCGCACCCAGAGCTTCAGAAGCTCTGAGCAGCTCCTGGTCTGCTTTGGAGGTCAGCAGAAGGGGAAGGCTGTCTCTAAGCAGAGGTTGGCCCACTGGATAGTGGACGCCATCGCCTTGGCTTACCATTCCCAAGGCGAGCCGTGCCCCCTGGGGGTGAGGGCCCACTCCACACGGAGTGTGGCCTCCTCCTATGCATTGGCGCACGGCGCCTCTCTGGCAGACATCTGTCGAGCTGCGGGCTGGGCGACACCTAACACTTTTGCGAGGTTTTACAACCTCCGTGTAGAGCCAGTTTCTTCCCGTGTGTTGGGTAACAGGTAATTGGCGGGAAGGGCTGGCTGGGTGTCTCGCTTGCTGCGCCATTCCCCCTAACACGGGGATGTGAGCGCCTTCTTCTCCCAGTAGAGTTTCCCGGTTGGCGTACCCTGGTCGAGCATCCTCCAGCACCCTCGGCGTCAGACTTGGCGGAGCAGTCTGTCGCCAGACCCAGTACTGGCGTTAGCATGCCCGGAGTTCGGTCAGCCCCTGTACTGGGCTAGGTGTCCATATGGCTGGGTTCCCTACGGGTAATCCCATATGTGTATTCTTCCACGGTAAGGTTTCCCTCTTGGCAAACCCGTGTCTTCCCTTGACAGACCGTTCTGTCAGTCTCTTCTGGCAGCCGTTCCATCCCTACTCCAAGGTAGGACCTGCCTCAGAGACCCTTTCCATATGTAGTACTGCCCCCTGGGTCAGTCCATATCGGTATGTCCACATGTCACCTCCCTACGGGTAGGATGTGGTCTCCGTAGCGACCTTTCCTAAAGGCTCGCTTCCCCATTGTCTTGCCAGCTGAAAGAACAAATAGGGAAGATTTGAAGCAATCTTTCACTGAAGGTTGAAATCCCTTCCATTTACTTTATGTGGGCGGAACAGCAGCATGGCCTTCTCCAGCAGCGATGTACTCACCCTTTGGCCCCTTCGGTACCAAGGTCAGTGAATTTGCGCTGGGGCTTTGGGAAGGTTACGACCTTAAGCGTAGCTTTTGTGGCACGCCAAGGCTTGTCAACAATTGCAGCGCCTCAGGGTTGTGACGGGGTTCAGGTTATGGCGTTTTCCATAGGACCCCATTTGTCGGTCGACATAACTCGTAGTGACCGACAGATAGGGAACGTCTCGGTTACGTACGTAACCCTCGTTCCCTGATGGAGGGAACGGAGACGTTATGTCCCCATGCCACAACCTTGAAACATTCGCTGTTGCCGGGACACGTTCTCGGCTCCTCAGCGTAAAACCTAATGAGTGGATGCACCTGTCGCCCTATTTATACCCGCTGGCACGGGGAGTGGCTCAGGTGTGTTAATCCACTTGCCAATTTCATTGGCGTTTTCTCTTAAAATCAGAGATGATTGGCCTCCCAAGTGAGACCCCATTTGTCGGTCGACATAACGTCTCCGTTCCCTCCATCAGGGAACGAGGGTTACGTACGTAACCGAGACGTTCCCTCTAAGGTCTCAAGTGGTTTGAATTCTAATTCTGTTGCAACTTCTGGCATTTTTAAAAAATGTTTTAGGCGGAAATGTTACAGATGTGGATCCACTTTGTGATTGAGTGCAAAGATGCAAACGTGCTTAAATGGACAGTCCATCAAAGGCATTTAAAGTTCTACCTTGGCATCATAGTGTTTCTTTGAGTGCCCTCTAGGTAGTCAATTGGCTTGAATTCTAAACCTGTTTTAGCTACTGCCTTTTTTATTTTTTAGCGGTAAATATTATGTATTTGGATCCACTTTGTAATTGAGTGCAAAGATGCAAACGTGCTTAAATAGACAGTCCATCAAAGGCATGTAAAGTTCTACCTTGGCATCATAGTGTTTCTTTGAGTTCCCTCTAAGGTCTCAAGTGGTTTGAATTCTAATTCTGTTGCAACTTCTGGCATTTTTTAAAAATGTTTTTAGGGGGAAATATAACATTTGTGGATCCACTTTGTAACAGACAGTAAATACACAAACTTGCAGTGTTTATTGTGATGCGTGAAGTGATTTGAGTAAAGATTTTGAGTAGTTTTCCTTTCCAAGATATTGTATTAATAGAAAAATCTAGATCAAGTTAACATAGAAGTGGCTTGATTTCTAGGTCTGTTTTATCTACTAGCGATTTGTGGGTTGTTTTTAGGCGGAAATATTACAGATGTCTATCCACTTTGTAATTGTGTACGAAGATGCAAAAAAGCTTAAATGGACAAAGTCCATCAAAGGCATTTAATGTTCTACCTTGGCATCATAGTGTTTCTTTGAGTGCCCTCTAGGGTGTCAATTGGCTTGAATTTTTAACCTGTTTTAGCAGCTGGCATTTTTATTTTTTTAGAGGGAAGTATAACGGATGTGTGTCCACTTTGTAATTGAGTGCAAAGATGCAAACGTGCTTAAATGGACAGTCCATCAAAGGCATTTAAAGTTCTACCTTGGCATCATAGTGTTTCTTTGAGTTCCCTCTAAGGTCTCAAGTGGTTTGAATTCTAAATCTGTTGCAACTTCTGGCATTTTTTAAAAATGTTTTTAGGGGGAAATATTACATTGGTGGATCCACTTTGTAACAGAGAGTAAAGACACAAACCTGCAGTGTTTATTGTGATGCGTGAAGTGATTTGAGTAAAGATTTTGAGTAGTTTTCCTCTCTAAGATATTGTATTAATAGAAAAATCTAGATCAAGTTAACATAGAAGTGGCTTGATTTCTAGGTCTTTTGAATCTACTAGCGATTTGTGGGTTGTTTTTAGGCGGAAATATTACAGATGTGGATCCACTTTGTAATTGTGTACGAAGACGCAAACGTGCTTAAATGGACAAAGTCCATCAAAGGCATTTAATGTTCTACCTTGGCATCATAGTGTTTCTTTGAGTGCCCTCTAGGGTGTCAATTGGCTTGAATTCTTAACCTGTTTTAGCTGCTGGCATTTTTATTTTTTTAGGGGGAAATATTATGGATGTGGATCCACTTTGTGATTGAGTGCAAAGATGCAAACGTGCTTAAATGGACCGTCCATCAAAGGCATTTAAAGTTCTACCTTGGCATCATAGTGTTTCTTTGAGTTCCCTTTAAGGTCTCAAGTGGTTTGAATTCCAAATCTGTTGCAACTTCTGGCATTTTTTTAAAATGTTTTTAGGGGGAAATATTACATTGGTGGATCCACTTTGTAACAGACCGTAAAGACACAATCCTGCGGTGTTTATTGTGATGCTTGAAGTGATATGAGTCAAAATTTTGAGTAGTTTTCTTCTCCAAGACATTGTATTAATAGAAAAATGTACATCAAATTAACACAGAAGTGTCTTGATTTCTAGGTCTGTTGTATCTACTAGCGATTTGTGGGTTGTTTTTAGGCGGAAATATTACGGATTTGGATCCACTTTGTAATTGAGTGCAAAGATGCAAACGTGCTTAAATGGATAGTCCATCAAAGGCATTTAAAGTTCTACCTTGGCATCATAGTGTTTCTTTGAGTTCCCTCTAAGGTCTCAAGTGGTTTGAATTCTAAATCTGTTGCAACTTCTGGCATTTTTTAAAAATGTTTTTAGGGGGAAATATTACATTGGTGGATCCACTTTGTAACAGACCGTAAAGACACAATCCTGCGGTGTTTATTGTGATGCGTGAAGTGATATGAGTCAAAATTTTGAGTAGTTTTCTTCTCCAAGACATTGTATTAATAGAAAAATCTACATCAAATTAACATAGAAGTGTCTTGATTTCTAGGTCTGTTGTATCTACTAGCGATTTGTGGGTTGTTTTTAGGCGGAAATATTACAGATGTGGATCCACTTTGTAATTGTGTACAAAGATGCAAACAAGCTTAAATGGACAGTCCATCAAAGGCATATAAAGTTCAACCTTGGCATCATATTGTTTCTTTGAGTGCCCTCTAGGTAGTCAATTGGCTTGAATTCTAAACCTGTTTTAGCTACTGGCGTTTTTATTTTTTAGCGGTAAATATTATGGATTTGGATCCACTTTGTGATTGAGTGCAATACGCAAACGTGCTTAAATGGACAGTCCATCAAAGGCATTTAAAGTTCAACCTTGGCATCATAGTGTTTCTTTGAGTTCCCTCTAAGGTCTCAAGTGGTTTGAATTCTAAATCTGTTGCAACTTTTGGCATTTATTTAAAATGTTTTTACGGGGATATTTAACATTTATGGATCCACTTTGTAACAGACAGTAAAGACACAATCTTGCAGTGTTTATTGTGATGCGTGAAGTGATTTGAGTAAAGATTTTGAGTAGTTTTCCTCTCCAAGATATTATATTAATAGAAAAATCTAGATCAAGTTAACATAGAAGTGGCTTGATTTCTAGGTCTGTTGTATCTACTAGCGATTTGTGGGTTGTTTTTAGGCGGAAATATTACAGATGTGGATCCACTTTGTAATTGTGTACGAAGACGCAAACGTGCTTAAATGGACTAAGTCCATCAAAGGCATTTAATGTTCTACCTTGGCATCATAGTGTTTCTTTGAGTGCCCTCTAGGGTGTCAATTGTCTTGAATTTTAAATCTGTTTTAGCTGCTGGCATTTTAATTTTTTAGGGTGAAATATTACGATTGTGGATCCACTTTGTGATTGAGTGCAAAGATGCAAACGTGCTTAAATGGACAGTCCATCAAAGGCATTTAAAGTTCTACCTTGGCATCATAGTGTTTCTTTGAGTTCCCTCTAAGGTTTCAAGTGGTTTGAATTCTAAATCTGTTGCAACTTCTGGCATTTTTTAAAAATGTTTTTAGGGGGAAATATTACATTGGTGGATCCACTTTGTAACAGACAGTAAAGACACAATCCTGCAGTGTTTATTGTGATGCGAGAAGTGATATGAGTCAAAATTTTGAGTAGTTTTCTTCTCCAAGATATTGTATTAATAGAAAAATCTAGATCAAGTTAACATAGAAGTGTCTTGATTTCTAGGTCTGTTGTATCTACTAGCGATTTGTGGGTTGTTTTTAGGCGGAAATATTACAGATGTGGATCCACTTTGTGATTGTGTACGAAGATGCAAACAAGCTTAAATGGACAAAGTCCATCAAATGCATTTAATGTTCTACCTTGGCATCATAGTGTTTCTTTGAGTGCCCTCTAGGGTGTCAATTGGCTTGAATTCTTAACCTGTTTTAGCTGCTGGCATTTATATTTTTTTAGGGGGAAATATTACGGATGTGGATCCACTTTGTATTTGAGTGCAAAGATGCAAACGTGCTTAAATGGACAGTCCATCAAAGGCATTTAAAGTTCAACCTTGGCATCATAGTGTTTCTTTGAGTGCCCTCTAGGTAGTCAATTGGCTTGAATTCTAAACCTGTTTTAGCTACTGTCGTTTTTATTTTTTAGCGGTAAATATTATGGATTTGGATCCACTTTGTGATTGAGTGCAAATACGCAAACGTGCTTAAATGGACAGTCCATCAAAGGCATTTAAAGTTCAACCTTGGCATCATAGTGTTTCTTTGAGTTCCCTCTAAGGTCTCAAGTGGTTTGAATTCTAAATCTGTTGCAACTTTTGGCATTTTTTAAAAATGTTTTTACGGGGAAATATAACATTTGTGGATCCACTTTGTAACAGACAGTAAAGACACAATCTTGCAGTGTTTATTGTGATGCGTGAAGTGATTTGAGTAAAGATTTTGAGTAGTTTTCCTCTCCAAGATATTATATTAATAGAAAAATCTAGATCAAGTTAACATAGAAGAGGCTTGATTTCTAGGTCTGTTGTATCTACTAGCGATTTGTGGGTTGTTTTTAGGCGGAAATATTACAGATGTGGATCCACTTTGTAATTGTGTACGAAGACGCAAACGTGCTTAAATGGACTAAGTCCATCAAAGGCATTTAATGTTCT
Source organism: Carassius auratus (assembly GCF_003368295.1). Classification (NCBI taxonomy): domain Eukaryota; kingdom Metazoa; phylum Chordata; class Actinopteri; order Cypriniformes; family Cyprinidae; genus Carassius; species Carassius auratus. The sequence continues at coordinate 114,270 of NW_020529208.1, forward strand.
ACCTTGGCATCATAGTGTTTCTTTGAGTGCCCTCTAGGGTCTCAATTGTCTTGAATTTTAAATTTGTTTTAGCTGCTGGCATTTTTATTTTTTAGGGTGAAATATTACGATTGTGGATCCACTTTGTGATTGAGTGCAAAGATGCAAACGTGCTTAAATGGACAGTCCATCAAAGGCATTTACGTATATACGTATCCAGACCAGATGGTGGATCAGCACCTAGAAAGGACCTCTACATCCCTGAAAGACAGCGGAGACCAGGACAACTAGAGCCCCAGATACGGATGCCCTGTAAAGACCTTGTCTCAGAGGACCACCAGGACAAGACCACAGGAAACAGATGATTCTTCTGCACAATCTGACTTTGCTGCAGCCTGGAATTGAACTACTGGTTTCGTCTGGTCAGAGGAGAACTGGCCCCCCAACTGAGCCTGGTTTCTCCCAAGGTTTTTTTCTCCATTCTATCACCGATGGAGTTTCGGTTCCTTGCCGCTGTCGCCTCTGGCTTGCTTAGTTGGGGTAACTTCATGTACAGCGATATCATTGACTTGATTGCAAATTAAAACAGACACTATTTCAACTGAACAGAGATGACATAACTAAATTCAATGATGAACTGCCTTTAACTATCATTTTGCATTATTGAGACACTGTTTTCCAAATGAATGTTGTTCAGTGCTTTGGCGCAATGTATTTTGTTTAAAGCACTATATAAATAAAGGTGATTGATTGATTGATTGATTTAAAGTTCTACCTTGGCATCATAGTGTTTCTTTGAGTTCCCTCTAAGGTCTCAAGTGGTTTGAATTCTAAATCTGTTGCAACTTCTGGCATTTTTTTAAAATGTTTTTAGGGGGAAATATTACATTGGTGGATCCACTTTGTAACAGAGAGTAAAGACACAAACCTGCAGTGTTTATTGTGATGCGTGAAGTGATTTGAGTAAAGATTTTGAGTAGTTTTCCTCTCCAAGATATTGTATTAATAGAAAAATCTAGATCAAGTTAACATAGAAGTGGCTTGATTTCAAGGTCTGTTGTAACTACTAGCGGTTTGTGGGTTGTTTTTAGGCGGAAATATTACAGATGTGGATCCACTTTGTAATTGTGTATGAAGACGCAAACGTGCTTAAATGGACAAAGTCCATCAAAGGCATTTAAAGTTCTACCTTGGCATCATAGTGTTTCTTTGAGTTCCTTCTAAGGTCTCAAGTGGTTTGAATTCTAAATCTGTTGCAACTTCTGGCATTTTTTAAAAATGTTTTTAGGGGGAAATATTACATTGGTGGATCCACTTTGTAACAGACAGTAAAGCCACAATCCTGCGGTGTTTATTGTGATGCGTGAAGTGATATGAGTCAAAATTTTGAGTAGTTTTCTTCTCCAAGACATTGTATTAATAGAAAAATCTACATCAAATTAACATAGAAGTGTCTTGATTTCTAGGTCTGTTGTATCTACTAGCGATTTGTGGGTTGTTTTTAGGCGGAAATATTACAGATGTGGATCCACTTTGTAATTGTGTACGAAGATGCAAACAAGCTTAAATGGACAGTCCATCAAAGGCAATTAAAGTTCAACCTTGGCATCATAGTGTTTCTTTGAGTGCCCTCTAGGTAGTCAATTGGCTTGAATTCTAAACCTGTTTTAGCTACTGGCGTTTTTATTTTTTAGCGGTAAATATTATGGATTTGGATCCACTTTGTGATTGAGTGCAAATACGCAAACGTGCTTAAATGGACAATCCATCAAAGGCATTTAAAGTTCAACCTTGGCATCATAGTGTTTCTTTGAGTTCCCTCTAAGGTCTCAAGTGGTTTGAATTCTAAATCTGTTGCAACTTTTGGCATTTATTTAAAATGTTTTTACGGGGAAATATAACATTTGTGGATCCACTTTGTAACAGACAGTAAAGACACAATCTTGCAGTGTTTATTGTGATGCGTGAAGTGATTTGAGTAAAGATTTTGAGTAGTTTTCCTCTCCAAGATATTATATTAATAGAAAAATCTAGATCAAGTTAACATAGAAGTGGCTTGATTTCTAGGTCTGTTGTATCTACTAGAGATTTGTGGGTTGTTTTTAGGCGGAAATATTACAGATGTGGATCCACTTTGTAATTGTGTACGAAGACGCAAACGTGCTTAAATGGACTAAGTCCATCAAAGGCATTTAATGTTCTACCTTGGCATCATAGTGTTTCTTTGAGTGCCCTCTAGGGTGTCAATTGTCTTGAATTTTAAATCTGTTTTAGCTGCTGGCATTTTTATTTTTTAGGGTGAAATATTACGATTGTGGATCCACTTTGTGATTGAGTGCAAAGATGCAAACGTGCTTAAATGGACAATCCATCAAAGGCATTTAAAGTTCAACCTTGGCATCATAGTGTTTCTTTGAGTTCCCTCTAAGGTCTCAAGTGGTTTGAATTCTAAATCTGTTGCAACTTCTGGCATTTTTTAAAAATGTTTTTAGGGGGAAATATTACATTGGTGGATCCACTTTGTAACAGAGAGTAAAGACACAAATCTGCAGTGTTTATTGTGATGCGTGAAGTGATTTGAGTAAAGATTTTGAGTAGTTTTCCTCTCCAAGATATTGTATCAATAGAAAAATCTAGATCAAGTTAACATAGAAGTGGCTTGATTTCTAGGTCTGTTATATCTACTAGCGATTTGTGGGTTGTTTTTAGGCGGAAATATTACAGATGTGGATCCACTTTGTAATTGTGTACGGAGACGCAAACGTGCTTAAATGGACAACGTCCATCAAAGGCATTTAATGTTCTACCTTGGCATCATAGTGTTTCTTTGAGTGCCCTTCTAGGGTGTCAATTGGCTTGAATTCTTAACCTGTTTTAGCTGCTGGCATTTTTATTTTTTTAAGGGGAAATATTATGGATGTGGATCCACTTTGTAATTGTGTGCAAAGATGCAAACGTGCTTAAATGGACAGTCCATCAAAGGCATTTAAAGTTCTACCTTGGCATCATAATGTTTCTTTGAGTTCACTCTAAGGTCTCAAGTGGTTTGAATTCTAAATCTGTTGCAATTTCTGGCATTTTTAAAAAATGTTTTTAGGCGGAAATATTACAGATGTGGATCCACTTTGTAATTGTGTACGAAGATGCAAACAAGCTTAAATGGACAGTCCATCAAAGGCAATTAAAGTTCAACCTTGGCATCATAGTGTTTCTTTGAGTGCCCTCTAGGTAGTCAATTGGCTTGAATTCTAAACCTGTTTTAGCTACTGGCGTTTTTATTTTTTAGCGGTAAATATTATGGATTTGGATCCACTTTGTGATTGAGTGCAAATACGCAAACGTGCTTAAATGGACAATCCATCAAAGGCATTTAAAGTTCAACCTTGGCATCATAGTGTTTCTTTGAGTTCCCTCTAAGGTCTCAAGTGGTTTGAATTCTAAATCTGTTGCAACTTTTGGCATTTATTTAAAATGTTTTTACGGGGAAATATAACATTTGTGGATCCACTTTGTAACAGACAGTAAAGACACAATCTTGCAGTGTTTATTGTGATGCGTGAAGTGATTTGAGTAAAGATTTTGAGTAGTTTTCCTCTCCAAGATATTATATTAATAGAAAAATCTAGATCAAGTTAACATAGAAGTGGCTTGATTTCTAGGTCTGTTGTATCTACTAGAGATTTGTGGGTTGTTTTTAGGCGGAAATATTACAGATGTGGATCCACTTTGTAATTGTGTACGAAGACGCAAACGTGCTTAAATGGACTAAGTCCATCAAAGGCATTTAATGTTCTACCTTGGCATCATAGTGTTTCTTTGAGTGCCCTCTAGGGTGTCAATTGTCTTGAATTTTAAATCTGTTTTAGCTGCTGGCATTTTTATTTTTTAGGGTGAAATATTACGATTGTGGATCCACTTTGTGATTGAGTGCAAAGATGCAAACGTGCTTAAATGGACAGTCCATCAAAGGCATTTAAAGTTCTACCTTGGCATCATAGTGTTTCTTTGAGTTCCCTCTAAGGTCTCAAGTGGTTTGAATTCTAAATCTGTTGCAACTTCTGGCATTTTTTAAAAATGTTTTTAGGGGGAAATATTACATTGGTGGATCCACTTTGTAACAGAGAGTAAAGACACAAATCTGCAGTGTTTATTGTGATGCGTGAAGTGATTTGAGTAAAGATTTTGAGTAGTTTTCCTCTCCAAGATATTGTATCAATAGAAAAATCTAGATCAAGTTAACATAGAAGTGGCTTGATTTCTAGGTCTGTTATATCTACTAGCGATTTGTGGGTTGTTTTTAGGCGGAAATATTACAGATGTGGATCCACTTTGTAATTGTGTACGGAGACGCAAACGTGCTTAAATGGACAACGTCCATCAAAGGCATTTAATGTTCTACCTTGGCATCATAGTGTTTCTTTGAGTGCCCTTCTAGGGTGTCAATTGGCTTGAATTCTTAACCTGTTTTAGCTGCTGGCATTTTTATTTTTTTAAGGGGAAATATTATGGATGTGGATCCACTTTGTAATTGTGTGCAAAGATGCAAACGTGCTTAAATGGACAGTCCATCAAAGGCATTTAAAGTTCTACCTTGGCATCATAATGTTTCTTTGAGTTCACTCTAAGGTCTCAAGTGGTTTGAATTCTAAATCTGTTGCAATTTCTGGCATTTTTAAAAAATGTTTTTAGGCGGAAATATTACAGATGTGGATCCACTTTGTAATTGTGTTTGAAGACGCAAACGTGCTTAAATGGACAAAGTCCATCAAAGGCATTTAATGTTCTACCTTGGCATCATAGTGTTTCTTTGAGTACCCTCTAGGGTGTCAATTGGCTTGAATTCTTAACCTGTTTTAGCTGCTGGCATTTTTATTTTTTTAGGGCGAAATATTACGGATTTGGATCCACTTTGTAATTGAGTGCAAAGATGCAAACGTGCTTAAATGGACAAAGTCCATCAAAGGCATTTAAAGTTCTACCTTGGCATCATAGTGTTTCTTTGAGTGCGCTCTAGGGTGTCAATTGGCTTGAATTCTTAACCTGTTTTAGCTGCTGGCATTTTTATTTTTTTAAGGGGAAATATTATGGATGTGGATCCACTTTGTAATTGAGTGCAAAGATGCAAACGTGCTTAAATGGACAGTCCATCAAAGGCATTTCAAGTTCTACCTTGGCATCATAGTGTTTCTTTGAGTTCCCTCTAAGGTCTCAAGTGGTTTGAATTCTAAATCTGTTGCAACTTCTGGCATTTTTTAAAAATGTTTTTAGGGGGAAATATTACATTGGTGGATCCACTTTGTAACAGAAAGTAAAGCCACAATCCTGCTGTGTTTATTGTGATGCGTGAAGTGATATGAGTCAAAATTGTGAGTAGTTTTCTTCTCTAAGACATTGTATTAATATAAAAATCTACATCAAATTAACATAGAAGTGTCTTGATTTCTTGGTCTGTTGTATCTACTAGCAATTTGTGGGTTGTTTTTAGGCGGAAATATTACAGATGTGGATCCACTTTGTAATTGTGTACGAAGACGCAAACGTGCTTAAATGGACAAAGTCCATCAAAGGCATTTAATGTTCTACCTTGAAATCATAGTGTTTCTTTGAGTGCCCTCTAGGTAGTCAATTGGCTTGAATTCTTAACCTGTTTTAGCTGCTGGCGTTTTTATTTTTTAGCGGTAAATATTATGGATTTGGATCCACTTTGTGATTGAGTGCAAATACGCAAACGTGCTTAAATGGACAGTCCATCAAAGGCATTTAAAGTTCTACCTTGGCATCATAGTGTTTCTTTGAGTGCCCTCTAGGGTCTCAATTGTCTTGAATTTTAAATCTGTTTTAGCTGCTGGCATTTTTATTTTTAGGGTGAAATATTACGATTGTGGATCCACTTTGTGATTGAGTGCAAAGATGCAAACGTGTTTAAATGGACAGTCCATCAAAGGCATTTAAAGTTCTACCTTTTCATCATAGTGTTTCTTTGAGTTCCCTCTAAGGTCTCAAGTGGTTTGAATTCTAAATCTGTTGCAACTTCTGGCATTTTTTAAAAATGTTTTTAGGGGGAAATATTACATTTGTGGGTCCACTTTGTAACAGAGAGTAAAGACACAATCTTGCAGTGTTTATTGTGATGCGTGAAGTGATTTGAGTAAAGATTTTGAGTAGTTTTCCTCTCCAAGATATTATATTAATAGAAAAATCTAGATCAAGTTAACATAGAAGTGGCTTGATTTCTAGGTCTGTTGTATCTACTAGCGATTTGTGGGTTGTTTTTAGGCGGAAATATTACAGATGTGGATCCACTTTGTAATTGTGTACGAAGACGCAAACGTGCTTAAATGGACTAAGTCCATCAAAGGCATTTAATGTTCTACCTTGGCATCATAGTGTTTCTTTGAGTGCCCTCTAGGGTGTCAATTGTCTTGAATTTTAAATCTGTTTTAGCTGCTGGCATTTTTATTTTTTAGGGTAAAATATTACGATTGTGGATCCACTTTGTGATTGAGTGCAAAGATGCAAACGTGCTTAAATGGACAGTCCATCAAAGGCATTTAAAGTTCTACCTTGGCATCATAGTGTTTCTTTGAGTTCCCTCTAAGGTCTCAAGTGGTTTGAATTCTAAATCTGTTGCAACTTCTGGCATTTTTTAAAAATGTTTTTAGGGGGAAATATTACATTGGTGGATCCACTTTGTAACAGAGAGTAAAGACACAAATCTGCAGTGTTTATTGTGATGCGTGAAGTGATTTGAGTAAAGATTTTGAGTAGTTTTCCTCTCCAAGATATTGTATCAATAGAAAAATCTAGATCAAGTTAACATAGAAGTGGCTTGATTTCTAGGTCTGTTATATCTACTAGCGATTTGTGGGTTGTTTTTAGGCGGAAATATTACAGATGTGGATCCACTTTGTAATTGTGTACGGAGACGCAAACGTGCTTAAATGGACAACGTCCATCAAAGGCATTTAATGTTCTACCTTGGCATCATAGTGTTTCTTTGAGTGTCCTTCTAAGGTGTCAGTTGGCTTGAATTCTTAACCTGTTTTAGCTGCTGGCATTTTTATTTTTTTAAGGGGAAATATTATGGATGTGGATCCACTTTGTAATTGTGTGCAAAGATGCAAACGTGCTTAAATGGACAGTCCATCAAAGGCATTTAAAGTTCTACCTTGGCATCATAATGTTTCTTTGAGTTCCCTCTAAGGTCTCAAGTGGTTTGAATTCTAAATCTGTTGCAATTTCTGGCATTTTTTAAAAATGTTTTTAGGGGGAAATATTACATTGGTGGATCCACTTTGTAACAGAGAGTAAAGACACAATTCTGCAGTGTTTATTGTGATGCGAGAAGTGATATGAGTCAAAATTTTGAGTAGTTTTCTTCTCCAGGATATTATATTAATAGAAAAATCTAGATCAAGTTAACATAGAAGTGGCTTGATTTCAAGGTCTGTTGTAACTACTAGCGGTTTGTGGGTTGTTTTTAGGCGGAAATATTACAGATGTGGATCCACTTTGTAATTGTGTTTGAAGACGCAAACGTGCTTAAATGGACAAAGTCCATCAAAGGCATTTAATGTTCTACCTTGGCATCATAGTGTTTCTTTGAGTGCGCTCTAGGGTGTCAATTGGCTTGAATTCTTAACCTGTTTTAGCTCCTGGCATTTTTATTTTTTTAAGGGGAAATATTATGGATGTGGATCCACTTTGTAATTGAGTGCAAAGATGCAAACGTGCTTAAATGGACAGTCCATCAAAGGCATTTCAAGTTCTACCTTGGCATCATAGTGTTTCTTTGAGTTCCCTCTAAGGTCTCAAGTGGTTTGAATTCTAAATCTGTTGCAACTTCTGGCATTTTTTAAAAATGTTTTTAGGGGGAAATATTACATTGGTGGATCCACTTTGTAAAAGACAGTAAAGACACAATTCTGCAGTGTTTATTGTGATGCGTGAAGTGATATGTGTCAAAATTTTGAGTAGTTTTCTTCTCCAAGACATTGTATTAATAGAAAAATCTACATCAAATTAACATAGAAGTGTCTTGATTTCTAGGTCTGTTGTAACTACTCGCGATTTGTGGGTTGTTTTTAGGCGGAAATATTACAGATGTGGATCCACTTTGTAATTGTGTACGAAGACGCAAACGTGCTTAAATGGACAAAGTCCATCAAAGGCATTTAATGTTCTACCTTGGCATCATAGTGTTTCTTTGAGTGCCCTCTAGGGTCTCAATTGTCTTGAATTTTAAATCTGTTTAAGCTGATGGCATTTTTATTTTTTAGGGTGAAATATTACGATTGTGGATCCACTTTGTGATTGAGTGCAAAGATGCAAACGTGCTTAAATGGAAAGTCCATCAAAGGCATTTAAAGTTCTACCTTGGCATCATAGTGTTTCTTTGAGTTCCCTCTAAGGTCTCAAGTGGTTTGAATTCTAAATCTGTTGCAACTTCTGGCATTTTTTAAAAATGTTTTTAGGGGGAAATATTACATTGGTGGATCCACTTTGTAACAGAAAGTAAAGCCACAATCCTGCGGTGTTTATTGTGATGCGTGAAGTGATATGAGTCAAAATTGTGAGTAGTTTTCTTCTCTAAGACATTGTATTAATATAAAAATCTACATCAAATTAACATAGAAGTGTCTTGATTTCTTGGTCTGTTGTATCTACTAGCAATTTGTGGGTTGTTTTTAGGCGGAAATATTACAGATGTGGATCCACTTTGTAATTGTGTACGAAGACGCAAACGTGCTTAAATGGACAAAGTCCATCAAAGGCATTTAATGTTCTACCTTGAAATCATAGTGTTTCTTTGAGTGCCCTCTAGGTAGTCAATTGGCTTGAATTCTTAACCTGTTTTAGCTACTGGCGTTTTTATTTTTTAGCGGTAAATATTATGGATTTGGATCCACTTTGTGATTGAGTGCAAATACGCAAACGTGCTTAAATGGACAGTCCATCAAAGGCATTTAAAGTTCTACCTTGGCATCATAGTGTTTCTTTGAGTTCCCTCTAAGGTCTCAAGTGGTTTGAATTCTAAATCTGTTGCAACTTCTGGCATTTTTTAAAAATGTTTTTAGGGGGAAATATTACATTGGTGGATCCACTTTGTAACAGAGAGTAAAGACACAAACTTGCAGTGTTTATTGTGATGCGTGAAGTGATTTGAGTAAAGATTTTGAGTAGTTTTCCTCTCCAAGATATTGTATTAACCCTTGTGGATTGTTCAAATTCACTACCCTTTCGAGTTGTTCGTGGATGAAAACATACACTCAATTAAACTGCTGTAAAAATGTATCAGATAAATATTTTTTTAAATTTTTTTTGCATAAATCTGTTAATCAACTTCAGTCCTGATTAAAACTACCAAATGTTTGAAAAAAAATCCAAGAATTTAACTCTTTAATTGCCAAGTTCATAAATGATGTCACTGATTTGGGGGAAAAAAACACACAAAATGACTTATTTTCAATATAAAAGTAATTGTGGTTTTTTTTTTTTTTTTACTTTTTATAACAGTCTTGGGCATGTCAAAGATAAGTAGCAAAATTGGCTTTGATGTATTGTTAGTTTTTGCATTAAATACTGCATTAAATTTTTTTCTCCCTAATTAGCTGTTGGTGGCTGTTTTTGCCCCATTGACTTCCATTATAACGACATTTTTTGATTGCAAAGCAATGACACCATATAATCATGCATTCTTGATTGTTTGTGGTTTTCCCTTTTGGGAAGAGGTAAAAAAATATATTTTTACAGTTGATCACTAGGTGGGACCATTAACCCTTTAGATAGGCCTGTGCAAAAAAAGGCTTAGTTTCTGGCTTGTATATGCACTTATATGGAGTATAACAGCAAATTATAGTGTTTGTATGTGTGTGAGATTCTTGATTGTTGGTGGTTTTCCCTGTTGGGAAGAGGTAACATTTGTTATTTTTACAGTTGATCACTAGGTGGGACCATTAACCCTTTGGATAGGCCTGTGCAAAGAAAGCTTAGTTTCTGACTTGTATATGAAGCTATATGGAGTATAACAGCATATTATATTGTGTGTGTATGTGTGTGTGTTTGAGAAAGAGAGAGACAGAGTGTGTGAGAGAGACCTTTGCGCACTTACCTTGATGTATTTCAGAAAATCACAATGTACACCTCAGCTCTCAGAATTACATGGAGTAAACAAAAGTGTATTTATGCACCTGCTGCCTTTTAATGGTGGTGAAAGTATTCGGTTGTTAAGTGATGACATAAGAAGCGCTGTTTCCGGGTCCAGGCCTCAACTCGCTTGAGAATATGACCTCAGCAGCCATTTATGAGCATTGTTTATTCATATTGATAATTTAAGCTAAACACTTTCAAACTTACGATATACACTACAGTCTCCGTGCTCACAGTGTCCCAAACACAAATAGTTTTTATATATATTTTTTTATATTTATATTTTCATTGTCTGGCTATCTGGTACTTCGGTATGGAGTTAAAGGTTAAGATTATAACTTTTTCGCTAGTATTCTATCACATTGTGAGTTTATATTAGCACCTTTTGTTGTTTTCTCGTGGTAACTGATAGAGCGTTTGGACACGGAAGCGCTGCTACGTGACGTCAGACTTAACAAGGGAATAGACTAAACAAAAGCAAAGTACATGGATTTAAACACTTGCATGGCATCATGCTGGTCATTTAATGGTGAGAAGAGCAGCAAGCAACTTGTACCAAAGTTTTAGAAATGATTATGTAGCGTGACCCCTCCGGCGAGCTGCAGCTTATTTGAAGTTGGTATTGCATTTTGGTTCATAATACATTGTTCATAAATTTAATGCAAAGTAGATTTTTTTACAGGATTTTAAGGTTTTAAACTGGCTTTACCATCAAGCAAAGACGAGCATTTCACATATAGGCCATCTGTACTTTTCACCATCAAAAGGCAGCATGTGCATAAACACACTTCTTTTTTTATTGTTTACTCCATGTAGTTCTGAGAGCATGAGGTGCATATTTGGACTTTTTCCGGTACTGTACATCAAGGTAAGTGCACAAAGGTCTCTCTCACACCCTCTCTCTCACACCCTCTCTCTCTCTCTCTCTCTCACTCACACACACACACACACACACACACACTATAATTTGCTATTATACTCCATATAACTCCATATACAAGCCAGAAACTAAGCCTTTTTGCACAGGCCTATCTAAAGGGTGAATGGTCCCACCTAGTGATCAACTGTAAAAAATAACAAATGTTACCTCTTCCCAACAGGGAAAACCACCAACAATCAAGAATCTCACACACCCACAAACACTATAATTTGCTGTTATACTCCATATAACTCCATATACAAGCCAGAAACTAAGCCTTTTTTTGCACAGGCCTATCTAAAGGGTTAATGGTCCAACCTAGTGATCAACTGTAAAATATATATTTTTTTACCTCTTCCCAAAAGGGAAAACCACAAACAATCAAGAATGCATGATTATATGGTGTCATTGCTTTGCAATCAAAAAATGTCGTTATAATGGAAGTCAATGGGGCAAAAACAGCCACCAACAACTAATTAGGGAGAAAAAATTTAAATCTAATGCTGCACAAAAACTAACAATGCATCAAAGCCAATTTTGTTTCTAATCTTTGACATGCCCAAGACTGTGATAAAAGGTAAAAAAATATCCAGTCCACAATCACTTTTTATATTGAAAATATGTAATCCCTAAATCAGTGACATCATTTATGAACTTGGTAATTAAAAAGTTAAAATCTTGGAATTTTTTCAAACATTTGGTAGTTTTGATCAGGACTGAGGTTGATTAATAGATTTATGCAAAAATTTTTTACAGCAGTTTAATTTAGTGGATGTTTTCATCCACGAACAACTCGAAAGGGTAGTGAATTTGCCCAGAGTGTACCGTTGAGTTTTTGAAAAAAATTCAAAGCATTTTCGCAAAATATGGGTCAAAATAAGATTTGTCACCAAAAATCATTCCATTAGCTCAAACAAAGAGAAAGTTGTGGCCAAAATAAGACTCAACTTTACCCCCTAGTGGACGAAAACGTCCCCAACAACGCACAAGGGTTAATAGAAAAATCTAGATCAAGTTAACATAGAAGTGGCTTGATTTCTAGGTCTGTTGTATCTACTAGCGATTTGTGGGTTGTTTTTAGGCGGAAATATTACAGATGTGGATCCACTTTGTAATTGTGTACGAAGACGCAAACGTGCTTAAATGGACAAAGTCCATCAAAGGCATTTAAAGTTCTACCTTGGCATCATAGTGTTTCTTTGAGTTCCCTCTAAGGTCTCAAGTGGTTTGAATTCTAAATCTGTTGCAACTTCTGGCATTTTTTAAAAATGTTTTTAGGGGGAAATATTACATTGGTGGATCCACTTTGTAACAGACAGTAAAGACACAATCCTGCAGTGTTTATTGTGATGCGAGAAGTGATATGAGTCAAAATTTTGAGTAGTTTTCTTCTCCAAGATATTGTATTAATAGAAAAATCTAGATCAAGTTAACATAGAAGTGGCTTGATTTCAAGGTCTGTTGTAACTACTATCGATTTGTGGGTTGTTTTTAGGCGGAAATATTACAGATGTGGATCCACTTTGTAATTGTGTATGAAGACGCAAACGTGCTTAAATGGACAAAGTCCATCAAAGGCATTTAATGTTCTACCTTGGCATCATAGTGTTTCTTTGAGTGCCCTCTAGGGTCTCAATTGTCTTGAATTTTAAATCTGTTTTAGCTGCTGGCATTTTTATTTTTTAGGGTGAAATATTACGATTGTGGATCCCCTTTTTGATTGAGTGCAAAGATGCAAACGTGCTTAAATGGACAGTCCATCAAAGGCATTTAAAGTTCTATCTTGGCATCTTAGTGTTTCTTTGAGTTCCCTCTAAGGTCTCAAGTGGTTTGAATTCTAAATCTGTTGCAACTTCTGGCATTTTTAAAAAATGTTTTTAGGGGGAAATATTACATTGGTGGATCCACTTTGTAACAGACAGCAAAGCCACAATCCTGCAGTGTTTATTGTGATGCGTGAAGTGATATGAGTCAAAATTTTGAGTAGTTTTCTTCTCCAAGACATTGTATTAATAGAAAAATCTACATCAAATTAACATAGAAGTGTCTTGATTTCTAGGTCTGTTGTATCTACTAGCGATTTGTGGGTTGTTTTTAGGCGGAATTATTACAGATGTGGATCCACTTTGTAATTGTGTACGAAGATGCAAACAAGCTTAAATGGACAAAGTCCATCAAAGGCATTTAATGTTCTACCTTGGCATCATAGTTTTTCTTTGAGTGCCCTCTAGGGTGTCCATTGGCTTGAATTCTTAACCTGTTTTAGCTGCTGGCATTTTTATTTTTTTAGGGGGAAATATTACGGATGTGGATCCACTTTGTATTTGAGTGCAAAGATGCAAACGTGCTTAAATGGACAGTCCATCAAAGGCATTTAAAGTTCAACCTTGGCATCATAGTGTTTCTTTGAGTGCCCTCTAGGTAGTCAATTGGCTTGAATTCTAAACCTGTTTTAGCTGCTGGCATTTTTATTTTTTAGGGTGAAATATTACGATTGTGGATCCACTTTTTGATTGAGTGCAAAGATGCAAACGTGTTTAAATGGACAGTCCATCAAAGGCATTTAAAGTTCTACCTTGGCATCATAGTGTTTCTTTGAGTTCCCTCTAAGATCTCAAGTGGTTTGAATTCTAAATCTGTTGCAACTTCTGGCATTTTTTAAAAATGTTTTTAGGGGGAAATATTACATTGGTGGATCCACTTTGTAACAGAGAGTAAAGCCACAATCCTGCGGTGTTTATTGTGATGCGTGAAGTGATTTGAGTAAAGATTTTGAGTAGTTTTCCTCTCCAAGATATTGTATTAATAGAACAATCTAGATCAAATTAACATAGAAGTGTCTTGATTTCTAGGTCTGTTGTATCTACTAGCGATTTGTGGGTTGTTTTTAGGCGGAATTATTACAGATGTGGATCCACTTTGTAATTGTGTACGAAGATGCAAACAAGCTTAAATGGACAAAGTCCATCAAAGGCATTTAATGTTCTACCTTGGCATCATAGTGTTTCTTTGAGTGCCCTCTAGGGTGTCAATTGGCTTGAATTCTTAACCTGTTTTAGCTGCTGACATTTTTATTTTTTTAGGGGGAAATATTACGGATGTGGATCCACTTTGTATTTGAGTGCAAAGATGCAAACGTGCTTAAATGGACAGTCCATCAAAGGCATTTAAAGTTCAACCTTGGCATCATAGTGTTTCTTTGAGTGCCCTCTAGGGTCTCAATTGTCTTGAATTTTAAATCTGTTTTAGCTGCTGGCATTTTTATTTTTAGGGTGAAATATTACGATTGTGGATCCACTTTGTGATTGAGTGCAAAGATGCAAACGTGTTTAAATGGACAGTCCATCAAAGGCATTTAAAGTTCTACCTTGGCATCATAGTGTTTCTTTGAGTTCCCTCTAAGATCTCAAGTGGTTTGAATTCTAAATCTGTTGCAACTTCTGGCATTTTTTAAAAATGTTTTTAGGGGGAAATATTACATTGGTGGATCCACTTTGTAACAGACAGTAAAGCCACAATCCTGCGGTGTTTATTGTGATGCGTGAAGTGATTTGAGTAAAGATTTTGAGTAGTTTTCCTCTCCAAGATATTGTATTAATAGAAAAATCTAGATCAAGTTAACATAGAATTGGCTTGATTTCTAGGTCTGTTGTATCTACTAGCGATTTGTGGGTTGTTTTTAGGCGGAAATATTACAGATGTGGATCCACTTTGTAATTGTGTACGAAGACGCAAACGTGCTTAAATGGACAAAGTCCATCAAAGGCATTTAATGTTCTACCTTGGCATCATAGTGTTTCTTTGAGTGCCCTCTAGGGTGTCAGTTGGCTTGAATTCTTAACCTGTTTTAGCTGCTGGCATTTTAATTTTTTTAGGGGGAAATATTATGGATGTGGATCCACTTTGTAATTGAGTGCAAAGATGCAAACGTGCTTAAATGGACAGTCCATCAAAGGCATTTAAAGTTCAACCTTGGCATCATAGTGTTTCTTTGAGTTCCCTCTAAGGTCTCAAGTGGTTTGAATTCTAAATCTGTTGCAACTTTTGGCATTTTTTAAAAATGTTTTTACGGGGAAATATAACATTTCTGGATCCACTTTGTAAAAGACAGTAAAGACACAATCCTGCAGGATATTGTATAATACAAGATATTGTATTAATATTGTATAATAATACAATAATACAATTGTATTATTGTATAATAATACAATTGTATTATTATACAATAATAATGTATAATAATACAAGATATTGTATTAATAGAAAAATCTAGATCAAGTTAACATAGAATTGGCTTGATTTCTAGGTCTGTTGTATCTACTAGCGATTTGTGGGTTGTTTTTAGGCGGAAATATTACAGATGTGGATCCACTTTGTAATTGTGTACGAAGACGCAAACGTGCTTAAATGGACAAAGTCCATCAAAGGCATTTAATGTTCTACCTTGGCATCATAGTGTTTCTTTGAGTGCCCTCTAGGGTGTCAGTTGGCTTGAATTCTTAACCTGTTTTAGCTGCTGGCATTTTAATTTTTTTAGGGGGAAATATTATGGATGTGGATCCACTTTGTAATTGAGTGCAAAGATGCAAACGTGCTTAAATGGACAGTCCATCAAAGGCATTTAAAGTTCAACCTTGGCATCATAGTGTTTCTTTGAGTTCCCTCTAAGGTCTCAAGTGGTTTGAATTCTAAATCTGTTGCAACTTTTGGCATTTTTTAAAAATGTTTTTACGGGGAAATATAACATTTGTGGATCCACTTTGTAACAGACAGTAAAGACACAATCTTGCAGTGTTTATTGTGATGCGTGAAGTGATTTGAGTAAAGATTTTGAGTAGTTTTCCTCTCCAAGATATTATATTAATAGAAAAATCTAGATCAAGTTAACAAAGAAGAGGCTTGATTTCTAGGTCTGTTGTATCTACTAGCGATTTGTGGGTTGTTTTTAGGCGGAAATATTACAGATATGGATCCACTTTGTAATTGTGTACGAAGACGCAAACGTGCTTAAATGGACAGTCCATCAAAGGCATTTCAAGTTCTACCTTGGCATCATAGTGTTTCTTTGAGTTCTCTCTAAGGTCTCAAGTGGTTTGAATTCTAAATCTGTTGCAACTTCTGGCATTTTTTAAAAATGTTTTTAGGGGGAAATATTACATTGGTGGATCCACTTTGTAAAAGACAGTAAAGACACAATCCTGCAGTATTTATTGTGATGCGTGAAGTGATATGAGTAAAAATTCTGAGTAGTTTTCCTCTCCAAGATATTGTATTAATATAAAAATCTAGATCAAGTTAAAACGTGCTTAAATGAACAAAGTCCATCAAAGGCATTTAATGTTCTACCTTGGCATCATAGTGTTTCTTTGAGTGCCCTCTAGGGTGTCAATTGGCTTGAATTCTTAACCTGTTTTAGCTGCTGGCATTTTTATTTTTTTAGGGGGAAATATTACGGATGTGGATCCACTTTGTAATTGAGTGCAAAGATGCAAACGTGCTTAAATGGACAGTCCATCAAAGGCATTTAAAGTTCTACCTTTTCATCATAGTGTTTCTTTGAGTTCCCTCTAAGGTCTCAAGTGGTTTGAATTCTAAATCTGTTGCAACTTCTGGCATTTTTTAAAAATGTTTTTAGGGGGAAATATTACATTTGTGGGTCCACTTTGTAACAGAGAGTAAAGACACAATCTTGCAGTGTTTATTGTGATGCGTGAAGTGATTTGAGTAAAGATTTTGAGTAGTTTTCCTCTCCAAGATATTATATTAATAGAAAAATCTGGATCAAGTTAACATAGAAGTGGCTTGATTTCTAGGTCTGTTGTATCTACTAGCGATTTGTGGGTTGTTTTTAGGCGGAAATATTACAGATGTGGATCCACTTTGTAATTGTGTACGAAGACGCAAACGTGCTTAAATGGACTAAGTCCATCAAAGGCATTTAATGTTCTACCTTGGCATCATAGTGTTTCTTTGAGTGCCCTCTAGGGTGTCAATTGTCTTGAATTTTAAATCTGTTTTAGCTGCTGGCATTTTTATTTTTTAGGGTAAAATATTACGATTGTGGATCCACTTTGTGATTGAGTGCAAAGATGCAAACGTGCTTAAATGGACAGTCCATCAAAGGCATTTAAAGTTCTACCTTGGCATCATAGTGTTTCTTTGAGTTCCCTCTAAGGTCTCAAGTGGTTTGAATTCTAAATCTGTTGCAACTTCTGGCATTTTTTAAAAATGTTTTTAGGGGGAAATATTACATTGGTGGATCCACTTTGTAACAGAGAGTAAAGACACAAATCTGCAGTGTTTATTGTGATGCGTGAAGTGATTTGAGTAAAGATTTTGAGTAGTTTTCCTCTCCAAGATATTGTATCAATAGAAAAATCTAGATCAAGTTAACATAGAAGTGGCTTGATTTCTAGGTCTGTTATATCTACTAGCGATTTGTGGGTTGTTTTTAGGGAGAAATATTACAGATGTGGATCCACTTTGTAATTGTGTACGGAGACGCAAACGTGCTTAAATGGACAACGTCCATCAAAGGCATTTAATGTTCTACCTTGGCATCATAGTGTTTCTTTGAGTGTCCTTCTAGGGTGTCAATTGGCTTGAATTCTTAACCTGTTTTAGCTGCTGGCATTTTTATTTTTTTAAGGGGAAATATTATGGATGTGGATCCACTTTGTAATTGTGTGCAAAGATGCAAACGTGCTTAAATGGACAGTCCATCAAAGGCATTTAAAGTTCTACCTTGGCATCATAATGTTTCTTTGAGTTCCCTCTAAGGTCTCAAGTGGTTTGAATTCTAAATCTGTTGCAATTTCTGGCATTTTTTAAAAATGTTTTTAGGGGGAAATATTACATTGGTGGATCCACTTTGTAACAGAGAGTAAAGACACAATTCTGCAGTGTTTATTGTGATGCGAGAAGTGATATGAGTCAAAATTTTGAGTAGTTTTCTTCTCCAGGATATTATATTAATAGAAAAATCTAGATCAAGTTAACATAGAAGTGGCTTGATTTCAAGGTCTGTTGTAACTACTAGCGGTTTGTGGGTTGTTTTTAGGCGGAAATATTACAGATGTGGATCCACTTTGTAATTGTGTTTGAAGACGCAAACGTGCTTAAATGGACAAAGTCCATCAAAGGCATTTAATGTTCTACCTTGGCATCATAGTGTTTCTTTGAGTGCCCTCTAGGGTGTCAATTGGCTTGAATTCTTAACCTGTTTTAGCTGCTGGCATTTTTATTTTTTTAGGGCGAAATATTACGGATTTGGATCCACTTTGTAATTGAAAGCAAAGATGCAAACGTGCTTAAATGGACAAAGTCCATCAAAGGCATTTAAAGTTCTACCTTGGCATCATAGTGTTTCTTTGAGTGCGCTCTAGGGTGTCAATTGGCTTGAATTCTTAACCTGTTTTAGCTGCTGGCATTTTTATTTTTTAAGGGGAAATATTATGGATGTGGATCCACTTTGTAATTGAGTGCAAAGATGCAAACGTGCTTAAATGGACAGTCCATCAAAGGCATTTCAAGTTCTACCTTGGCATCATAGTGTTTCTTTGAGTTCCCTCTAAGGTCTCAAGTGGTTTGAATTCTAAATCTGTTGCAACTTCTGGCATTTTTTTAAAATGTTTTTAGGGGGAAATATTACATTGGTGGATCCACTTTGTAAAAGACAGTAAAGACACAATCCTGCAGTGTTTATTGTGATGCGTGAAGTGATATGAGTAAAAATTCTGAGTAGTTTTCCTCTCCAAGATATTGTATTAATATAAAAATCTAGATCAAGTTAAAACGTGCTTAAATGAACAAAGTCCATCAAAGGCATTTAATGTTCTACCTTGGCATCATAGTGTTTCTTTGAGTGCCCTCTAGGGTGTCAATTGGCTTGAATTCTTAACCTGTTTTAGCTGCTGGCATTTTTATTTTTTTAAGGGGAAATATTATGGATGTGGATCCACTTTGTAATTGTGTGCAAAGATGCAAACGTGCTTAAATGGACAGTCCATCAAAGGCATTTAAAGTTCTACCTTGGCATCATAATGTTTCTTTGAGTTCCCTCTAAGGTCTCAAGTGGTTTGAATTCTAAATCTGTTGCAATTTCTGGCATTTTTTAAAAATGTTTTTAGGGGGAAATATTACATTGGTGGATCCACTTTGTAACAGAGAGTAAAGACACAATTCTGCAGTGTTTATTGTGATGCGAGAAGTGATATGAGTCAAAATTTTGAGTAGTTTTCTTCTCCAGGATATTATATTAATAGAAAAATCTAGATCAAGTTAACATAGAAGTGGCTTGATTTCAAGGTCTGTTGTAACTACTAGCGGTTTGTGGGTTGTTTTTAGGCGGAAATATTACAGATGTGGATCCACTTTGTAATTGTGTTTGAAGACGCAAACGTGCTTAAATGGACAAAGTCCATCAAAGGCATTTAATGTTCTACCTTGGCATCATAGTGTTTCTTTGAGTGCGCTCTAGGGTGTCAATTGGCTTGAATTCTTAACCTGTTTTAGCTCCTGGCATTTTTATTTTTTTAAGGGGAAATATTATGGATGTGGATCCACTTTGTAATTGAGTGCAAAGATGCAAACGTGCTTAAATGGACAGTCCATCAAAGGCATTTCAAGTTCTACCTTGGCATCATAGTGTTTCTTTGAGTTCCCTCTAAGGTCTCAAGTGGTTTGAATTCTAAATCTGTTGCAACTTCTGGCATTTTTTAAAAATGTTTTTAGGGGGAAATATTACATTGGTGGATCCACTTTGTAAAAGACAGTAAAGACACAATTCTGCAGTGTTTATTGTGATGCGTGAAGTGATATGAGTCAAAATTTTGAGTAGTTTTCTTCTCCAAGACATTGTATTAATAGAAAAATCTACATCAAATTAACATAGAAGTGTCTTGATTTCTAGGTCTGTTGTAACTACTCGCGATTTGTGGGTTGTTTTTAGGCGGAAATATTACAGATGTGGATCCACTTTGTAATTGTGTACGAAGACGCAAACGTGCTTAAATGGACAAAGTCCATCAAAGGCATTTAATGTTCTACCTTGGCATCATAGTGTTTCTTTGAGTGCCCTCTAGGGTCTCAATTGTCTTGAATTTTAAATCTGTTTTAGCTGATGGCATTTTTATTTTTTAGGGTGAAATATTACGATTGTGGATCCACTTTGTGATTGAGTGCAAAGATGCAAACGTGCTTAAATGGACAGTCCATCAAAGGCATTTAAAGTTCTACCTTGGCATCATAGTGTTTCTTTGAGTTCCCTCTAAGGTCTCAAGTGGTTTGAATTCTAAATCTGTTGCAACTTCTGGCATTTTTTAAAAATGTTTTTAGGGGGAAATATTACATTGGTGGATCCACTTTGTAACAGAAAGTAAAGCCACAATCCTGCGGTGTTTATTGTGATGCGTGAAGTGATATGAGTCAAAATTGTGAGTAGTTTTCTTCTCTAAGACATTGTATTAATATAAAAATCTACATCAAATTAACATAGAAGTGTCTTGATTTCTTGGTCTGTTGTATCTACTAGCAATTTGTGGGTTGTTTTTAGGCGGAAATATTACAGATGTGGATCCACTTTGTAATTGTGTACGAAGACGCAAACGTGCTTAAATGGACAAAGTCCATCAAAGGCATTTAATGTTCTACCTTGAAATCATAGTGTTTCTTTGAGTGCCCTCTAGGTAGTCAATTGGCTTGAATTCTTAACCTGTTTTAGCTACTGGCGTTTTTATTTTTTAGCGGTAAATATTATGGATTTGGATCCACTTTGTGATTGAGTGCAAATACGCAAACGTGCTTAAATGGACAGTCCATCAAAGGCATTTAAAGTTCTACCTTGGCATCATAGTGTTTCTTTGAGTTCCCTCTAAGGTCTCAAGTGGTTTGAATTCTAAATCTGTTGCAACTTCTGGCATTTTTTAAAAATGTTTTTAGGGGGAAATATTACATTGGTGGATCCACTTTGTAACAGAGAGTAAAGACACAAACTTGCAGTGTTTATTGTGATGCGTGAAGTGATTTGAGTAAAGATTTTGAGTAGTTTTCCTCTCCAAGATATTGTATTAACCCTTGTGGATTGTTCAAATTCACTACCCTTTCGAGTTGTTCGTGGATGAAAACATACACTCAATTAAACTGCTGTAAAAATGTATCAGATAAATATTTTTTTAAATTTTTTTTGCATAAATCTGTTAATCAACTTCAGTCCTGATTAAAACTACCAAATGTTTGAAAAAAAATCCAAGAATTTAACTCTTTAATTGCCAAGTTCATAAATGATGTCACTGATTTGGGGGAAAAAAACACACAAAATGACTTATTTTCAATATAAAAGTAATTGTGTTTTTTTTTTTTTTTTTTACTTTTTATAACAGTCTTGGGCATGTCAAAGATAAGTAGCAAAATTGGCTTTGATGTATTGTTAGTTTTTGCATTAAATGATGCATTAAATTTTTTTCTCCCTAATTAGCTGTTGGTGGCTGTTTTTGCCCCATTGACTTCCATTATAACGACATTTTTTGATTGCAAAGCAATGACACCATATAATCATGCATTCTTGATTGTTTGTGGTTTTCCCTTTTGGGAAGAGGTAAAAAAATATATTTTTACAGTTGATCACTAGGTGGGACCATTAACCCTTTAGATAGGCCTGTGCAAAAAAAGGCTTAGTTTCTGGCTTGTATATGCACTTATATGGAGTATAACAGCAAATTATAGTGTTTGTATGTGTGTGAGATTCTTGATTGTTGGTGGTTTTCCCTGTTGGGAAGAGGTAACATTTGTTATTTTTACAGTTGATCACTAGGTGGGACCATTAACCCTTTGGATAGGCCTGTGCAAAGAAAGCTTAGTTTCTGACTTGTATATGAAGCTATATGGAGTATAACAGCATATTATATTGTGTGTGTATGTGTGTGTGTTTGAGAAAGAGAGAGACAGAGTGTGTGAGAGAGACCTTTGCGCACTTACCTTGATGTATTTCAGAAAATCACAATGTACACCTCAGCTCTCAGAATTACATGGAGTAAACAAAAGTGTATTTATGCACCTGCTGCCTTTTAATGGTGGTGAAAGTATTCGGTTGTTAAGTGATGACATAAGAAGCGCTGTTTCCGGGTCCAGGCCTCAACTCGCTTGAGAATATGACCTCAGCAGCCATTTATGAGCATTGTTTATTCATATTGATAATTTAAGCTAAACACTTTCAAACTTACGATATACACTACAGTCTCCGTGCTCACAGTGTCCCAAACACAAATAGTTTTTATATATATTTTTTTATATTTATATTTTCATTGTCTGGCTATCTGGTACTTCGGTATGGAGTTAAAGGTTAAGATTATAACTTTTTCGCTAGTATTCTATCACATTGTGAGTTTATATTAGCACCTTTTGTTGTTTTCTCGTGGTAACTGATAGAGCGTTTGGACACGGAAGCGCTGCTACGTGACGTCAGACTTAACAAGGGAATAGACTAAACAAAAGCAAAGTACATGGATTTAAACACTTGCATGGCATCGTGCTGGTCATTTAATGGTGAGAAGAGCAGCAAGCAACTTGTACCAAAGTTTTAGAAATGATTATGTAGCGTGACCCCTCCGGCGAGCTGCAGCTTATTTGAAGTTGGTATTGCATTTTGGTTCATAATACATTGTTCATAAATTTAATGCAAAGTAGATTTTTTTACAGGATTTTAAGGTTTTAAACTGGCTTTACCATCAAGCAAAGACGAGCATTTCACATATAGGCCATCTGTACTTTTCACCATCAAAAGGCAGCATGTGCATAAACACACTTCTTTTTTTATTGTTTACTCCATGTAGTTCTGAGAGCATGAGGTGCATATTTGGACTTTTTCCGGTACTGTACATCAAGGTAAGTGCACAAAGGTCTCTCTCACACCCTCTCTCTCACACCCTCTCTCTCTCTCTCTCTCTCACTCACACACACACACACACACACACACACTATAATTTGCTATTATACTCCATATAACTCCATATACAAGCCAGAAACTAAGCCTTTTTGCACAGGCCTATCTAAAGGGTGAATGGTCCCACCTAGTGATCAACTGTAAAAAATAACAAATGTTACCTCTTCCCAACAGGGAAAACCACCAACAATCAAGAATCTCACACACCCACAAACACTATAATTTGCTGTTATACTCCATATAACTCCATATACAAGCCAGAAACTAAGCCTTTTTTTGCACAGGCCTATCTAAAGGGTTAATGGTCCAACCTAGTGATCAACTGTAAAATATATATTTTTTTACCTCTTCCCAAAAGGGAAAACCACAAACAATCAAGAATGCATGATTATATGGTGTCATTGCTTTGCAATCAAAAAATGTCATTATAATGGAAGTCAATGGGGCAAAAACAGCCACCAACAACTAATTAGGGAGAAAAAATTTAAATCTAATGCTGCACAAAAACTAACAATGCATCAAAGCCAATTTTGTTTCTAATCTTTGACATGCCCAAGACTGTGATAAAAGGTAAAAAAATATCCAGTCCACAATCACTTTTTATATTGAAAATATGTAATCCCTAAATCAGTGACATCATTTATGAACTTGGTAATTAAAAAGTTAAAATCTTGGAATTTTTTCAAACATTTGGTAGTTTTGATCAGGACTGAGGTTGATTAATAGATTTATGCAAAAAATTTTTACAGCAGTTTAATTTAGTGGATGTTTTCATCCACGAACAACTCGAAAGGGTAGTGAATTTGCCCAGAGTGTACCGTTGAGTTTTTGAAAAAAATTCAAAGCATTTTCGCAAAATATGGGTCAAAATAAGATTTGTCACCAAAAATCATTCCATTAGCTCAAACAAAGAGAAAGTTGTGGCCAAAATAAGACTCAACTTTACCCCCTAGTGGACGAAAACGTCCCCAACAACGCACAAGGGTTAATAGAAAAATCTAGATCAAGTTAACATAGAAGTGGCTTGATTTCTAGGTCTGTTGTATCTACTAGCGATTTGTGGGTTGTTTTTAGGCGGAAATATTACAGATGTGGATCCACTTTGTAATTGTGTACGAAGACGCAAACGTGCTTAAATGGACAAAGTCCATCAAAGGCATTTAAAGTTCTACCTTGGCATCATAGTGTTTCTTTGAGTTCCCTCTAAGGTCTCAAGTGGTTTGAATTCTAAATCTGTTGCAACTTCTGGCATTTTTTAAAAATGTTTTTAGGGGGAAATATTACATTGGTGGATCCACTTTGTAACAGACAGTAAAGACACAATCCTGCAGTGTTTATTGTGATGCGAGAAGTGATATGAGTCAAAATTTTGAGTAGTTTTCTTCTCCAAGATATTGTATTAATAGAAAAATCTAGATCAAGTTAACATAGAAGTGGCTTGATTTCAAGGTCTGTTGTAACTACTATCGATTTGTGGGTTGTTTTTAGGCGGAAATATTACAGATGTGGATCCACTTTGTAATTGTGTATGAAGACGCAAACGTGCTTAAATGGACAAAGTCCATCAAAGGCATTTAATGTTCTACCTTGGCATCATAGTGTTTCTTTGAGTGCCCTCTAGGGTCTCAATTGTCTTGAATTTTAAATCTGTTTTAGCTGCTGGCATTTTTATTTTTTAGGGTGAAATATTACGATTGTGGATCCCCTTTTTGATTGAGTGCAAAGATGCAAACGTGCTTAAATGGACAGTCCATCAAAGGCATTTAAAGTTCTACCTTGGCATCATAGTGTTTCTTTGAGTTCCCTCTAAGGTCTCAAGTGGTTTGAATTCTAAATCTGTTGCAACTTCTGGCATTTTTAAAAAATGTTTTTAGGGGGAAATATTACATTGGTGGATCCACTTTGTAACAGACAGCAAAGCCACAATCCTGCAGTGTTTATTGTGATGCGTGAAGTGATATGAGTCAAAATTTTGAGTAGTTTTCTTCTCCAAGACATTGTATTAATAGAAAAATCTACATCAAATTAACATAGAAGTGTCTTGATTTCTAGGTCTGTTGTATCTACTAGCGATTTGTGGGTTGTTTTTAGGCGGAATTATTACAGATGTGGATCCACTCTGTAATTGTGTACGAAGATGCAAACAAGCTTAAATGGACAAAGTCCATCAAAGGCATTTAATGTTCTACCTTGGCATCATAGTGTTTCTTTGAGTGCCATCTAGGGTGTCAATTGGCTTGAATTCTTAACCTGTTTTAGCTGCTGGCATTTTTATTTTTTTAGGGCGAAATATTACGGATTTGGATCCACTTTGTATTTGAGTGCAAAGATGCAAACGTGCTTAAATGGACAGTCCATCAAAGGCATTTAAAGTTCAACCTTGGCATCATAGTGTTTCTTTGAGTACCCTCTAGGGTCTCAATTGTCTTGAATTTTAAATCTGTTTTAGCTGCTGGCATTTTTATTTTTTAGGGTGAAATATTACGATTGTGGATCCACTTTTTGATTGATGGACAGTCCATCAAAGGCATTTAAAGTTCTACCTTGGCATCATAGTGTTTCTTTGAGTTCCCTCTAAGATCTCAAGTGGTTTGAATTCTAAATCTGTTGCAACTTCTGGCATTTTTTAAAAATGTTTTTAGGGGGAAATATTACATTGGTGGATCCACTTTGTAACAGAGAGTAAAGACACAATTCTGCAGTGTTTATTGTGATGCGAGATTGAGTGCAAAGATGCAAACGTGTTTAAATGGACAGTCCATCAAAGGCATTTAAAGAATTCTTAACCTGTTTTAGCTGCTGGCATTTTTATTTTTTTAGGGGGAAATATTACGGATGTGGATCCACTTTGTATTTGAGTGCAAAGATGCAAACGTGCTTAAATGGACAGTCCATCAAAGGCATTTAAAGTCCATCAAAGGCATTTAAAGTTCTACCTTGGCATCATCGTGTTTCTTTGAGTGCGCTCTAGGGTGTCAATTGGCTTGAATTCTTAACCTGTTTTAGCTGCTGGCATTTTTATTTTTTTAAG
The DNA here is from genome assembly GCF_003368295.1 of Carassius auratus. Taxonomy (NCBI): domain Eukaryota; kingdom Metazoa; phylum Chordata; class Actinopteri; order Cypriniformes; family Cyprinidae; genus Carassius; species Carassius auratus. The sequence continues at coordinate 140,286 of NW_020529208.1, forward strand.
GGGAAATATTACGGATGTGGATCCACTTTGTGATTGAGTGCAAAGATGCAAACGTGCTTAAATGGACAGTCCATCAAAGGCATTTAAAGTTCTACCTTGGCATCATAGTGTTTCTTTGAGTTTCCTCTAAGGTCTCAAGTGGTTTGAATTCTAAATCTGTTGCAACTTCTGGCATTTTTTAAAAATGTTTTTAGGGGGAAATATTACATTGTTGGATCCACTTTGTAACAGACAGTAAAGACACAAACCTGCAGTGTTTATTGTGATACGTGAAGTGATTTGAGTAAAGATTTTGAGTAGTTTTCCTCTCCAAGATATTGTATTAATAGAAAAATCTAGATCAAGTTAACATAGAAGTGGCTTGATTTGTAGGTCTGTTGTAACTACTAGCGATTTGTGGGTTGTTTTTATGAAAAGGCAAACGTGCTTAAATGGACAAAGTCCATCAAAAGCATTTAATGTTCTACCTTGAAATCATAGTGTTTCTTTGAGTGCCCTCTGGGGTGTCAATTGGCTTGAATTCTTAACCTGTTTTAGCAGCTGGCATTTTTATTTTTTTAGGGGGAAATATTACGGATGTTGATCCACTTTGTAATTGAGTGCAAAGACGCAAACATGCTTAAATGGACAGTCCATCAAAGGCATTTAAAGTTCTACCTTGGCATCATAGTGTTTCTTTGAGTTCCCTCTAAGGTCTCAAGTGGTTTGAATTGTAAATCTGTTGCAACTTCTGGCATTTTTTAAAAATGTTTTTAGGGGGAAATATTACATTGGTGGATCCACTTTGTAACAGAGAGTAAAGACACAAACCTGCAGTGTTTATTGTGATACATGAAGTGATATGAATCAAAATTTTGAGTAGTTTTCTTCTCCAAGAAATTGTATTAACAGAAAAATCTAGGTCAAGTTAACATAGAAGTGGCTTGATTTCTAGGTCTGTTGTATCTACTAGTGATTTATGGGCTGTTTTTAGGCGGAAATATTATGGATGTGGATCCACTTTGTGATTGTGGATTTAATGTTCTACCTTGGCATCATAGTGTTTCTTTGAGTGCCCTCTAGGGTCTCAATTGGCTTGAATTCTTAACCTGTTTTAGCTGCTGGCATTTTTATTTTTTAAGGGGAAATATTATGGATGTGGATCCACTTTGTGATTGAGTGCAAAGATGCAAACGTGCTTAAATGGACAGTCCATCAAAGGCATTTAAAGTTCTACCTTGGCATCATAGTGTTTCTTTGAGTTCCCTATAAGGTCTCAAGTGGTTTGAATTCTAAATCTGTTGCAACTTCTGGCATTTTTTAAAAATGTTTTTAGGGGGAAATATTACATTGTTGGATCCACTTTGTAACAGACAGTAAAGACACAAACCTGCAGTGTTTATTGTGATACGTGAAGTGATTTGAGTAAAGATTTTGAGTAGTTTTCCTCTCCAAGATATTGTATTAATAGAAAAATCTAGATCAAGTTAACATAGAAGTGGCTTGATTTGTAGGTCTGTTGTAACTACTAGCGATTTGTGGGTTGTTTTTATGAAAACGCAAACGTGCTTAAATGGACAAAGTCCATCGAAGGCATTTAATGTTCTACCTTGAAATCATAGTGTTTCTTTGAGTGCCCTCTGGGGTGTCAATTGGCTTGAATTCTTAACCTGTTTTAGCAGCTGGCATTTTTATTTTTTTAGGGGGAAATATTACGGATGTGGATCCACTTTGTAATTGAGTGCAAAGACGCAAACATGCTTAAATGGACAGTCCATCAAAGGCATTTAAAGTTCTACCTTGACATCATAGTGTTTCTTTGAGTTCCCTCTAAGGTTTCAAGTGGTTTGAATTCTAAATCTGTTGCAACTTCTGGCATTTTTTAAAAATGTTTTTAGGGGGAAATATTACATTGGTGGATCCACTTTGTAACAGAGAGTAAAGACACAAACCTGCAGTGTTTATTGTGATACGTGAAGTGATATGAATCAAAATTTTGAGTAGTTTTCTTCTCCAGGATATTATATTAATAGAAAAATCTAGATCAAGTTAACATAGAAGTGGCTTGATTTCAAGGTCTGTTGTAACTACTAGCGGTTTGTGGGTTGTTTTTAGGCGGAAATATTACAGATGTGGATCCACTTTGTAATTGTGTTTGAAGACGCAAACGTGCTTAAATGGACAAAGTCCATCAAAGGCATTTAATGTTCTACCTTGGCATCATAGTGTTTCTTTGAGTGCCCTCTAGGGTGTCAATTGGCTTGAATTCTTAACCTGTTTTAGCTGCTGGCATTTTTATTTTTTTAGGGCGAAATATTACGGATTTGGATCCACTTTGTAATTGAGTGCAAAGATGCAAACGTGCTTAAATGGACAAAGTCCATCAAAGGCATTTAAAGTTCTACCTTGGCATCATCGTGTTTCTTTGAGTGCGCTCTAGGGTGTCAATTGGCTTGAATTCTTAACCTGTTTTAGCTGCTGGCATTTTTATTTTTTTAAGGGGAAATATTACGGATGTGGATCCACTTTGTGATTGAGTGCAAAGATGCAAACGTGCTTAAATGGACAGTCCATCAAAGGCATTTAAAGTTCTACCTTGGCATCATAGTGTTTCTTTGAGTTTCCTCTAAGGTCTCAAGTGGTTTGAATTCTAAATCTGTTGCAACTTCTGGCATTTTTTAAAAATGTTTTTAGGGGGAAATATTACATTGTTGGATCCACTTTGTAACAGACAGTAAAGACACAAACCTGCAGTGTTTATTGTGATACGTGAAGTGATTTGAGTAAAGATTTTGAGTAGTTTTCCTCTCCAAGATATTGTATTAATAGAAAAATCTAGATCAAGTTAACATAGAAGTGGCTTGATTTGTAGGTCTGTTGTAACTACTAGCGATTTGTGGGTTGTTTTTATGAAAAGGCAAACGTGCTTAAATGGACAAAGTCCATCAAAAGCATTTAATGTTCTACCTTGAAATCATAGTGTTTCTTTGAGTGCCCTCTGGGGTGTCAATTGGCTTGAATTCTTAACCTGTTTTAGCAGCTGGCATTTTTATTTTTTTAGGGGGAAATATTACGGATGTTGATCCACTTTGTAATTGAGTGCAAAGACGCAAACATGCTTAAATGGACAGTCCATCAAAGGCATTTAAAGTTCTACCTTGGCATCATAGTGTTTCTTTGAGTTCCCTCTAAGGTCTCAAGTGGTTTGAATTGTAAATCTGTTGCAACTTCTGGCATTTTTTAAAAATGTTTTTAGGGGGAAATATTACATTGGTGGATCCACTTTGTAACAGAGAGTAAAGACACAAACCTGCAGTGTTTATTGTGATACATGAAGTGATATGAATCAAAATTTTGAGTAGTTTTCTTCTCCAAGAAATTGTATTAACAGAAAAATCTAGGTCAAGTTAACATAGAAGTGGCTTGATTTCTAGGTCTGTTGTATCTACTAGTGATTTATGGGCTGTTTTTAGGCGGAAATATTATGGATGTGGATCCACTTTGTGATTGTGGATTTAATGTTCTACCTTGGCATCATAGTGTTTCTTTGAGTGCCCTCTAGGGTCTCAATTGGCTTGAATTCTTAACCTGTTTTAGCTGCTGGCATTTTTATTTTTTTAAGGGGAAATATTATGGATGTGGATCCACTTTGTAATTGAGTGCAAAGATGCAAACGTGCTTAAATGGACAGTCCATCAAAGGCATTTCAAGTTCTACCTTGGCATCATAGTGTTTCTTTGAGTTCCCTCTAAGGTCTCAAGTGGTTTGAATTCTAAATCTGTTGCAACTTCTGGCATTTTTTAAAAATGTTTTTAGGGGGAAATATTACATTGGTGGATCCACTTTGTAAAAGACAGTAAAGACACAATCCTGCAGTGTTTATTGTGATGCGTGAAGTGATATGAGTAAAAATTCTGAGTAGTTTTCCTCTCCAAGATATTGTATTAATATAAAAATCTAGATCAAGTTAAAACGTGCTTAAATGAACAAAGTCCATCAAAGGCATTTAATGTTCTACCTTGGCATCATAGTGTTTCTTTGAGTGCCCTCTAGGGTGTCAATTGGCTTGAATTCTTAACCTGTTTTAGCTGCTGGCATTTTTATTTTTTTAGGGGGAAATATTACGGATGTGGATCCACTTTGTAATTGAGTGCAAAGATGCAAACGTGCTTAAATGGACAGTCCATCAAAGGCATTTAAAGTTCTACCTTTTCATCATAGTGTTTCTTTGAGTTCCCTCTAAGGTCTCAAGTGGTTTGAATTCTAAATCTGTTGCAACTTCTGGCATTTTTTAAAAATGTTTTTAGGGGGAAATATTACATTTGTGGATCCACTTTGTAACAGAGAGTAAAGACACAAACCTGCAGTGTTTATTGTGATGCGTGAAGTGATTTGAGTAAAGATTTTGAGTAGTTTTCCTCTCCAAGATATTGTATTAATAGAAAAATCTAGATCAAGTTAACATAGAAGTGGCTTGATTTCTAGGTCTGTTGTATCTACTAGCGATTTGTGGGTTGTTTTTAGGAGGAAATATTACAGATGTGGATCCACTTTGTAATTGTGTACGAAGACGCAAATGTGCTTAAATGGACAAAGTCCATCAAAGGCATTTAATGTTCTACCTTGGCATCATAGTGTTTCTTTGAGTGCCCTCTAGGGTCTCAATTGGCTTGAATTCTTAACCTGTTTTAGCTGCTGGCATTTTTATTTTTTTAAGGGGAAATATTATGGATGTGGATCCACTTTGTGATTGAGTGCAAAGATGCAAACGTGCTTAAATGGACAGTCCATCAAAGGCATTTAAAGTTCTACCTTGGCATCATAGTGTTTCTTTGAGTTTCCTCTAAGGTCTCAAGTGGTTTGAATTCTAAATCTGTTGCAACTTCTGGCATTTTTTAAAAATGTTTTTAGGGGGAAATATTACATTGTTGGATCCACTTTGTAACAGACAGTAAAGACACAAACCTGCAGTGTTTATTGTGATACGTGAAGTGATTTGAGTAAAGATTTTGAGTAGTTTTCCTCTCCAAGATATTGTATTAATAGAAAAATCTAGATCAAGTTAACATAGAAGTGGCTTGATTTGTAGGTCTGTTGTAACTACTAGCGATTTGTGGGTTGTTTTTATGAAAACGCAAACGTGCTTAAATGGACAAAGTCCATCAAAGGCATTTAATGTTCTACCTTGAAATCATAGTGTTTCTTTGAGTGCCCTCTGGGGTGTCAATTGGCTTGAATTCTTAACCTGTTTTAGCAGCTGGCATTTTTATTTTTTTAGGGGGAAATATTACGGATGTGGATCCACTTTGTAATTGAGTGCAAAGACGCAAACATGCTTAAATGGACAGTCCATCAAAGGCATTTAAAGTTCTACCTTGACATCATATTGTTTCTTTGAGTTCCCTCTAAGGTTTCAAGTGGTTTGAATTCTAAATCTGTTGCAACTTCTGGCATTTTTTAAAAATGTTTTTAGGGGGAAATATTACATTGGTGGATCCACTTTGTAACAGAGAGTAAAGACACAAATCTGCAGTGTTTATTGTGATACGTGAAGTGATATGAATCAAAATTTTGAGTAGTTTTCTTCTCCAAGAAATTGTATTAACAGAAAAATCTAGGTCAGGTTAACATAGAAGTGGATTGATTTCTAGGTCTGTTGTATCTACTAGTGATTTATGGGTTGTTTTTAGGCGGAAAAATTATGGATGTGGATACACTTTGTGATTGTGGATTTAATGTTCTACCTTGGCATCATCGTGTTTCTTTGAGTGCCCTCTAGGGTCTCAATTGGCTTGAATTCTTAACCTGTTTTAGCTGCTGGCATTTTTATTTTTTAAGGGGAAATATTATGGATGTGGATCCACTTTGTGATTGAGTGCAAAGATGCAAACGTGCTTAAATGGACAGTCCATCAAAGGCATTTAAAGTTCTACCTTGGCATCATAGTGTTTCTTTGAGTTCCCTCTAAGGTCTCAAGTGGTTTGAATTCTAAATCTGTTGCAACTTCTGGCATTTTTTAAAAATGTTTTTAGGGGGAAATATTACATTGTTGGATCCACTTTGTAACAGACAGTAAAGACACAAACCTGCAGTGTTTATTGTGATACGTGAAGTGATTTGAGTAAAGATTTTGAGTAGTTTTCCTCTCCAAGATATTGTATTAATAGAAAAATCTAGATCAAGTTAACATAGAAGTGGCTTGATTTGTAGGTCTGTTGTAACTACTAGCGATTTGTGGGTTGTTTTTATGAAAACGCAAACGTGCTTAAATGGACAAAGTCCATCGAAGGCATTTAATGTTCTACCTTGAAATCAAAGTGTTTCTTTGAGTGCCCTCTGGGGTGTCAATTGGCTTGAATTCTTAACCTGTTTTAGCAGCTGGCATTTTTATTTTTTTAGGGGGAAATATTACGTATGTGGATCCACTTTGTAATTGAGTGCAAAGACGCAAACATGCTTAAATGGACAGTCCATCAAAGGCATTTAAAGTTCTACCTTGACATCATAGTGTTTCTTTGAGTTCCCTCTAAGGTTTCAAGTGGTTTGAATTCTAAATCTGTTGCAACTTCTGGCATTTTTTAAAAATGTTTTTAGGGGGAAATATTACATTGGTGGATCCATTTTGTAACAGAGAGTAAAGACACAAACCTGCAGTGTTTATTGTGATACGTGAAGTGATATGAATCAAAATTTTGAGTAGTTTTCTTCTCCAAGAAATTGTATTAACAGAAAAATCTAGGTCAAGTTAACATAGAAGTGGCTTGATTTCTAGGTCTGTTGTATCTACTAGTGATTTATGGGTTGTTTTTAGGCGGAAATATTATGGATGTGGATCAACTTTGTAATTGTGGATTTAATGTTCTACCTTGGCATCATAGTGTTTCTTTGAGTGCCCTCTAGGGTGTCAATTGGCTTGAATTCTTAACCTGTTTTAGCTGCTGGCATTTTTATTTTTTTAGGGGGAAATATTACGGATGTGGATCCACTTTGTAATTGAGTGCAAAGATGCAAACGTGCTTAAATGGACAGTCCATCAAAGGCATTTAAAGTTCTACCTTTTCATCATAGTGTTTCTTTGAGTTCCCTCTAAGGTCTCAAGTGGTTTGAATTCTAAATCTGTTGCAACTTCTGGCATTTTTTAAAAATGTTTTTAGGGGGAAATATTACATTTGTGGATCCACTTTGTAACAGAGAGTAAAGACACAAACCTGCAGTGTTTATTGTGATGCGTGAAGTGATTTGAGTAAAGATTTTGAGTAGTTTTCCTCTCCAAGATATTGTATTAATAGAAAAATCTAGATCAAGTTAACATAGAAGTGGCTTGATTTGTAGGTCTGTTGTAACTACTAGCGATTTGTGGGTTGTTTTTATGAAAACGCAAACGTGCTTAAATGGACAAAGTCCATCAAAAGCATTTAATGTTCTACCTTGAAATCATAGTGTTTCTTTGAGTGCCCTCTGGGGTGTCAATTGGCTTGAATTCTTAACCTGTTTTAGCAGCTGGCATTTTTATTTTTTTAGGGGGAAATATTACGGATGTGGATCCACTTTGTAATTGAGTGCAAAGACGCAAACATGCTTAAATGGACAGTCCATCAAAGGCATTTAAAGTTCTACCTTGGCATCATAGTGTTTCTTTGAGTTCCCTCTAAGGTTTCAAGTGGTTTGAATTGTAAATCTGTTGCAACTTCTGGCATTTTTTAAAAATGTTTTTAGGGGGAAATATTACATTGGTGGATCCACTTTGTAACAGAGAGTAAAGACACAAACCTGCAGTGTTTATTGTGATACATGAAGTGATATGAATCAAAATTTTGAGTAGTTTTCTTCTCCAAGAAATTGTATTAACAGAAAAATCTAGGTCAAGTTAACATAGAAGTGGCTTGATTTCTAGGTCTGTTGTATCTACTAGTGATTTATGGGTTGTTTTTAGGCGGAAATATTATGGATGTGGATCCACATTGTGATTGTGGATTTAATGTTCTACCTTGGCATCATAGTGTTTCTTTGAGTGCCCTCTAGGGTCTCAATTGGCTTGAATTCTTAACCTGTTTTAGCTGCTGGCATTTTTATTTTTTAAGTGGAAATATTATGGATGTGGATCCACTTTGTGATTGAGTGCAAAGATGCAAACGTGCTTAAATGGACAGTCCATCAAAGGCATTTAAAGTTCTACCTTGGCATCATAGTGTTTCTTTGAGTTCCCTCTAAGGTCTCAAGTGGTTTGAATTCTAAATCTGTTGCAACTTCTGGCATTTTTTAAAAATGTTTTTAGGGGGAAATATTACATTGTTGGATCCACTTTGTAACAGACAGTAAAGACACAAACCTGCAGTGTTTATTGTGATACGTGAAGTGATTTGAGTAAAGATTTTGAGTAGTTTTCCTCTCCAAGATATTGTATTAATAGAAAAATCTAGATCAAGTTAACATAGAAGTGGCTTGATTTGTAGGTCTGTTGTAACTACTAGCGATTTGTGGGTTGTTTTTATGAAAACGCAAACGTGCTTAAATGGACAAAGTCCATCGAAGGCATTTAATGTTCTACCTTGAAATCATAGTGTTTCTTTGAGTGCCCTCTGGGGTGTCAATTGGCTTGAATTCTTAACCTGTTTTAGCAGCTGGCATTTTTATTTTTTTAGGGGGAAATATTACGGATGTGGATCCACTTTGTAATTGAGTGCAAAGACGCAAACATGCTTAAATGGACAGTCCATCAAAGGCATTTAAAGTTCTACCTTGACATCATAGTGTTTCTTTGAGTTCCCTCTAAGGTTTCAAGTGGTTTGAATTCTAAATCTGTTGCAACTTCTGGCATTTTTTAAAAATGTTTTTAGGGGGAAATATTACATTGGTGGATCCACTTTGTAACAGAGAGTAAAGACACAAACCTGCAGTGTTTATTGTGATACGTGAAGTGATATGAATCAAAATTTTGAGTAGTTTTCTTCTCCAAGAAATTGTATTAACAAAAAATCTAGGTCAAGTTAACATAGAAGTGGCTTGATTTCTAGGTCTGTTGTATCTACTAGTGATTTATGGGTTGTTTTTAGGCGGAAAAATTATGGATGTGGATCAACTTTGTGATTGTGGATTTAATGTTCTACCTTGGCATCATAGTCTTTCTTTGAGTGCCCTCTAGGGTCTCAATTGGCTTGAATTCTTAACCTGTTTTAGCTGCTGGCATTTTTATTTTTTTAAGGGGAAATATTATGGATGTGGATCCACTTTGTAATTGAGTGCAAAGATGCAAACGTGCTTAAATGGACAGTCCATCAAAGGCATTTCAAGTTCTACCTTGGCATCATAGTGTTTCTTTGAGTTCCCTCTAAGGTCTCAAGTGGTTTGAATTCTAAATCTGTTGCAACTTCTGGCATTTTTTAAAAATGTTTTTAGGGGGAAATATTACATTGGTGGATCCACTTTGTAAAAGACAGTAAAGACACAATCCTGCAGTGTTTATTGTGATGCGTGAAGTGATATGAGTAAAAATTCTGAGTAGTTTTCCTCTCCAAGATATTGTATTAATATAAAAATCTAGATCAAGTTAAAACGTGCTTAAATGAACAAAGTCCATCAAAGGCATTTAATGTTCTACCTTGGCATCATAGTGTTTCTTTGAGTGCCCTCTAGGGTGTCAATTGGCTTGAATTCTTAACCTGTTTTAGCTGCTGGCATTTTTATTTTTTTAGGGGGAAATATTACGGATGTGGATCCACTTTGTAATTGAGTGCAAAGATGCAAACGTGCTTAAATGGACAGTCCATCAAAGGCATTTAAAGTTCTACCTTTTCATCATAGTGTTTCTTTGAGTTCCCTCTAAGGTCTCAAGTGGTTTGAATTCTAAATCTGTTGCAACTTCTGGCATTTTTTAAAAATGTTTTTAGGGGGAAATATTACATTTGTGGATCCACTTTGTAACAGAGAGTAAAGACACAAACCTGCAGTGTTTATTGTGATGCGTGAAGTGATTTGAGTAAAGATTTTGAGTAGTTTTCCTCTCCAAGATATTGTATTAATAGAAAAATCTAGATCAAGTTAACATAGAAGTGGCTTGATTTCTAGGTCTGTTGTATCTACTAGCGATTTGTGGGTTGTTTTTAGGAGGAAATATTACAGATGTGGATCCACTTTGTAATTGTGTACGAAGACGCAAATGTGCTTAAATGGACAAAGTCCATCAAAGGCATTTAATGTTCTACCTTGGCATCATAGTGTTTCTTTGAGTGCCCTCTAGGGTCTCAATTGGCTTGAATTCTTAACCTGTTTTAGCTGCTGGCATTTTTATTTTTTTAAGGGGAAATATTATGGATGTGGATCCACTTTGTGATTGAGTGCAAAGATGCAAACGTGCTTAAATGGACAGTCCATCAAAGGCATTTAAAGTTCTACCTTGGCATCATAGTGTTTCTTTGAGTTTCCTCTAAGGTCTCAAGTGGTTTGAATTCTAAATCTGTTGCAACTTCTGGCATTTTTTAAAAATGTTTTTAGGGGGAAATATTACATTGTTGGATCCACTTTGTAACAGACAGTAAAGACACAAACCTGCAGTGTTTATTGTGATACGTGAAGTGATTTGAGTAAAGATTTTGAGTAGTTTTCCTCTCCAAGATATTGTATTAATAGAAAAATCTAGATCAAGTTAACATAGAAGTGGCTTGATTTGTAGGTCTGTTGTAACTACTAGCGATTTGTGGGTTGTTTTTATGAAAACGCAAACGTGCTTAAATGGACAAAGTCCATCAAAGGCATTTAATGTTCTACCTTGAAATCATAGTGTTTCTTTGAGTGCCCTCTGGGGTGTCAATTGGCTTGAATTCTTAACCTGTTTTAGCAGCTGGCATTTTTATTTTTTTAGGGGGAAATATTACGGATGTGGATCCACTTTGTAATTGAGTGCAAAGATGCAAACATGCTTAAATGGACAGTCCATCAAAGGCATTTAAAGTTCTACCTTGACATCATATTGTTTCTTTGAGTTCCCTCTAAGGTTTCAAGTGGTTTGAATTCTAAATCTGTTGCAACTTCTGGCATTTTTTAAAAATGTTTTTAGGGGGAAATATTACATTGGTGGATCCACTTTGTAACAGAGAGTAAAGACACAAATCTGCAGTGTTTATTGTGATACGTGAAGTGATATGAATCAAAATTTTGAGTAGTTTTCTTCTCCAAGAAATTGTATTAACAGAAAAATCTAGGTCAAGTTAACATAGAAGTGGCTTGATTTCTAGGTCTGTTGTATCTACTAGTGATTTATGGGTTGTTTTTAGGCGGAAAAATTATGGATGTGGATACACTTTGTGATTGTGGATTTAATGTTCTACCTTGGCATCATCGTGTTTCTTTGAGTGCCCTCTAGGGTCTCAATTGGCTTGAATTCTTAACCTGTTTTAGCTGCTGGCATTTTTATTTTTTAAGGGGAAATATTATGGATGTGGATCCACTTTGTGATTGAGTGCAAAGATGGAAACGTGCTTAAATGGACAGTCCATCAAAGGCATTTAAAGTTCTACCTTGGCATCATAGTGTTTCTTTGAGTTCCCTCTAAGGTCTCAAGTGGTTTGAATTCTAAATCTGTTGCAACTTCTGGCATTTTTTAAAAATGTTTTTAGGGGGAAATATTACATTGTTGGATCCACTTTGTAACAGACAGTAAAGACACAAACCTGCAGTGTTTATTGTGATACGTGAAGTGATTTGAGTAAAGATTTTGAGTAGTTTTCCTCTCCAAGATATTGTATTAATAGAAAAATCTAGATCAAGTTAACATAGAAGTGGCTTGATTTGTAGGTCTGTTGTAACTACTAGCGATTTGTGGGTTGTTTTTATGAAAACGCAAACGTGCTTAAATGGACAAAGTCCATCGAAGGCATTTAATGTTCTACCTTGAAATCAAAGTGTTTCTTTGAGTGCCCTCTGGGGTGTCAATTGGCTTGAATTCTTAACCTGTTTTAGCAGCTGGCATTTTTATTTTTTTAGGGGGAAATATTACGGATGTGGATCCACTTTGTAATTGAGTGCAAAGACGCAAACATGCTTAAATGGACAGTCCATCAAAGGCATTTAAAGTTCTACCTTGACATCATAGTGTTTCTTTGAGTTCCCTCTAAGGTTTCAAGTGGTTTGAATTCTAAATCTGTTGCAACTTCTGGCATTTTTTAAAAATGTTTTTAGGGGGAAATATTACATTGGTGGATCCATTTTGTAACAGAGAGTAAAGACACAAACCTGCAGTGTTTATTGTGATACGTGAAGTGATATGAATCAAAATTTTGAGTAGTTTTCTTCTCCAAGAAATTGTATTAACAGAAAAATCTAGGTCAAGTTAACATATAAGTGGCTTGATTTCTAGGTCTGTTGTATCTACTAGTGATTTATGGGTTGTTTTTAGGCGGAAATATTATGGATGTGGATCCACTTTGTGATTGTGGATTTAATGTTCAACCTTGGCATCATAGTGTTTCTTTGAGTGCCCTCTAGGGTCTCAATTGGCTTGAATTCTTAACCTGTTTTAGCTGCTGGCATTTTTATTTTTTAAGGGGAAATATTATGGATGTGGATCCACTTTGTGATTGAGTGCAAAGATGCAAACGTGCTTAAATGGACAGTCCATCAAAGGCATTTAAAGTTCTACCTTGGCATCATAGTGTTTCTTTGAGTTCCCTCTAAGGTCTCAAGTGGTTTGAATTCTAAATCTGTTGCAACTTCTGGCATTTTTTAAAAATGTTTTTAGGGGGAAATATTACATTGGTGGATCCACTTTGTAACAGACAGCAAAGACACAATCCTGCGGTGTTTATTGTGATGCGTGAAGTGATATGAGTCAAAATTTTGAGTAGTTTTCTTCTCCAAGACATTGTATTAATAGAAAAATCTACATCAAATTAACATAGAAGTGTCTTGATTTCTAGGTCTGTTGTATCTACTAGCGATTTGTGGGTTGTTTTTAGGCGGAAATATTACAGATGTGGATCCACTTTGTAATTGTGTACGAAGATGCAAACAAGCTTAAATGGACAAAGTCCATCAAAGGCATTTAATGTTCTACCTTGGCATCATAGTGTTTCTTTGAGTGCCATCTAGGGTGTCAATTGGCTTGAATTCTTAACCTGTTTTAGCTGCTGGCATTTTTATTTTTTTAGGGGGAAATATTACGGATGTGGATCCACTTTGTAATTGAGTGCAAAGACGCAAACGTGCTTAAATGGACAGTCCATCAAAGGCATTTAAAGTTCTACCTTGGCATCATAGTGTTTCTTTGAGTTCCCTCTAAGGTCTCAAGTGGTTTGAATTCTAAATCTGTTGCAACTTCTGGCATTTTTTAAAAATGTTTTTAGGGGGAAATATTACATTGGTGGATCCACTTTGTAACAGAGAGTAAAGACACAAACCTGCAGTGTTTATTGTGATGCGTGAAGTGATTTGAGTAAAGATTTTGAGTAGTTTTCCTCTCCAAGATATTGTATTAATAGAAAAATCTAGATCAAGTTAACATAGAAGTGGCTTGATTTCTAGGTCTGTTGTATCTACTAGTGATTTGTGGGTTGTTTTTAGGCGGAAATATTACAGATGTGGATCCACTTTGTAATTGTGTACGAAGACGCAAACGTGCTTAAATGGACAAAGTCCATCAAAGGCATTTAATGTTCTACCTTGGCATCATAGTGTTTCTTTGAGTGTCCTTCTAGGGTGTCAATTGGCTTGAATTCTTAACCTGTTTTAGCTGCTGGCATTTTTATTTTTTTAAGGGGAAATATTATGGATGTGGATCCACTTTGTGATTGAGTGCAAAGATGCAAACGTGCTTAAATGGACAGTCCATCAAAGGCATTTAAGGTTCTACCTTGGCATCATAGTGTTTCTTTGAGTTCCCTCTAAGGTCTCAAGTGGTTTGAATTCTAAATCTGTTGCAATTTCTGGCATTTTTTAAAAATGTTTTTAGGGGGAAATATTACATTGGTGGATCCACTTTGTAACAGAGAGTAAAGACACAATCCTGCAGTGTTTATTGTGATGCGAGAAGTGATATGAGTCAAAATTTTGAGTAGTTTTCTTATCCAAGATATTATATTAATAGAAAAATCTAGATCAAGTTAACATAGAAGTGGCTTGATTTCAAGGTCTGTTGTAACTATTAGCGATTTGTGGGTTGTTTTTAGGCGGAAATATTACAGATGTGGATCCACTTTGTAATTGTGTATGAAGACGCAAACGTGCTTAAATGGACAAAGTCCATCAAAGGCTTTTAATGTTCTACCTTGAAATCATAGTGTTTCTTTGAGTGCCCTCTAGGTAGTCAATTGGCTTGAATTATAAACCTCTTTTAGGTACTGGCGTTTTTATTTTTTTAGAGGTAAATATTATGGATTTGGATCCACTTTGTGATTGTGGATTTAATGTTCTACCTTGGCATCATAGTGTTTCTTTGAGTGCCCTCTAGGTAGTCAATTGGCTTGAATTATAAACCTCTTTTAGCTACTGGCGTTTTTATTTTTTTAGAGGTAAATATTATGGATTTGGAACCACTTTGTAATTGAGTGCAAAGACGCAAACGTGCTTAAATGGACAGTCCATCAAAGGCATTTAAAGTTCTACCTTGGCATCATAGTGTTTCTTTAAGTTCCCTCTAAAGTCTCAAGTGGTTTGAATTCTAAATCTGTTGCAACTTCTGGCATTTAAATAAAATATTAATATTTTGAGTGCCCTCTAGGGTCTCAACTTTCTTGAATTTAAAATCTGTTTTAGCTGATGGCATTTTTATTTTTTTAGGGGGAAATATTACGGATGTGGATCCACTTTGTAATTGAGTGCAAAGATGCAAACGAGCTTAAATAGACAGTCCATCAAAGGCATGTAAAGTTCTACCTTGGTATCATAGTGTTTCTTTGAGTTCTCTCTAAGGTCTCAAGTGGTTTGAATTCTAATTCTGTTGCAACTTCTGGCATTTTTTAAAAATGTTTTTAGGCGGAAATGTTACAGATGTGGATCCACTTTGTGATTAAGTGCAAAGATGCAAACGTGCTTAAATGGACAGTCCATCAAAGGCATTTAAAGTTCTACCTTTTCATCATAGTGTTTCTTTGAGTTCCCTCTAAGGTCTCAAGTGGTTTGACAGTAAAGACACAATCTTGCAGTGTTTATTGTGAAGTTTTCCTCTCCAAGATATTGTATTAATATAAAAATCTAGATCAAGTTAAAACGTGCTTAAATGAACAAAGTCCATCAAAGGCATTTAATGTTCTACCTTGGCATCATAGTGTTTCTTTGAGTGCCCTCTAGGGTGTCAATTGGCTTGAATTCTTAACCTGTTTTAGCTGCTGGCATTTTTATTTTTTTAGGGGGAAATATTACGGATGTGGATCCACTTTGTAATTGAGTGCAAAGATGCAAACGTGCTTAAATGGACAGTCCATCAAAGGCATTTAAAGTTCTACCTTTTCATCATAGTGTTTCTTTGAGTTCCCTCTAAGGTCTCAAGTGGTTTGAATTCTAAATCTGTTGCAACTTCTGGCATTTTTTTAAAATGTTTTTAGGGGGAAATATTACATTTGTGGATCCACTTTGTAACAGAGAGTAAAGACACAAACCTTCAGTATTTATTGTGATGCGTGAAGTGATTTGAGTAAAGATTTTGAGTAGTTTTCCTCTCCAAGATATTGTATTAATAGAAAAATCTAGATCAAGTTAACATAGAAGTGGCTTGATTTCTAGGTCTGTTGTATCTACTAGCGATTTGTGGGTTGTTTTTAGGAGGAAATATTACAGATGTGGATCCACTTTGTAATTGTGTACGAAGACGCAAATGTGCTTAAATGGACAAAGTCCATCAAAGGCATTTAATGTTCTACCTTGGCATCATAGTGTTTCTTTGAGTGCCCTCTAGGGTCTCAATTGGCTTGAATTCTTAACCTGTTTTAGCTGCTGGCATTTTTATTTTTTTAAGGGGAAATATTATGGATGTGGATCCACTTTGTGATTGAGTGCAAAGATGCAAACGTGCTTAAATGGACAGTCCATCAAAGGCATTTAAGGTTCTACCTTGGCATCATAGTGTTTCTTTGAGTTCCCTCTAAGGTCTCAAGTGGTTTGAATTCTAAATCTGTTGCAATTTCTGGCATTTTTAAAAAATGTTTTTAGGGGGAAATATTACATTGGTGGATCCACTTTGTAACAGAGAGTAAAGACACAATCCTGCAGTGTTTAATGTGATGCGAGAAGTGATATGAGTCAAAATTTTGAGTAGTTTTCTTCTCCAAGATATTATATTAATAGAAAAATCTAGATCAAGTTAACATAGAAGTGGCTTGATTTCAAGGGCTGTTGTAACTACTAGCGATTTGTGGGTTGTTTTTAGGCGGAAATATTACAGATGTGGATCCACTTTGTAATTGTGTATGAAGACGCAAACGTGCTTAAATGGACAAAGTCCATCAAAGGCATTTAATGTTCTACCTTGAAATCATAGTGTTTCTTTGAGTGCCCTCTAGGTAGTCAATTGGCTTGAATTATAAACCTCTTTTAGCTACTGGCGTTTTTATTTTTTTAGAGGTAAATATTATGGATTTGGATCCACTTTGTAATTGAGTGCAAAGACGCAAACGTGCTTAAATGGACAGTCCATCAAAGGCATTTAAAGTTCTACCTTGGCATCATAGTGTTTCTTTAAGTTCCCTCTAAAGTCTCAAGTGGTTTGAATTCTAAATCTGTTGCAACTTCTGGCATTTAAATAAAATATTAATATTTTGAGTGCCCTCTAGGGTCTCAACTTTCTTGAATTTTAAATCTGTTTTAGCTGATGGCATTTTTATTTTTTTAGGGGGAAATATTACGGATGTGGATCCACTTTGTAATTGAGTGCAAAGATGCAAACATGCTTAAATGGACAGTCCATCAAAGGCATTTAAAGTTCTACCTTGGCATCATAGTGTTTCTTAGAGTTCCCTCTAAGGTTTCAAGTGGTTTGAATTCTAAATCTGTTGCAACTTCTGGCATTTTTTAAAAATGTTTTTAGGGGGAAATATTACATTGGTGGATCCACTTTGTAACAGAGAGTAAAGACACAAACCTGCAGTGTTTATTGTGATACGTGAAGTGATATGAATCAAAATTTTGAGTAGTTTTCTTCTCCAAGAAATTGTATTAACAGAAAAATCTAGGTCAAGTTAACATAGAAGTGGCTTGATTTCTAGGTCTGTTGTATCTACTAGTGATTTATGGGTTGTTTTTAGGGGGAAATATTACAGATGTGGATCCACTTTGTAATTGAGTGCAAAGACGCAAACGTGCTTAAATGGACAGTCCATCAAAGGCATTTAAAGTTCTACCTTGGCATCATAGTGTTTCTTTGAGTTCCCTCTAAGGTCTCAAGTGCTTTGAATTCTAAATCTGTTGCAACTTCTGGCATTTTTTAAAAATGTTTTTAGGGGGAAATATTACATTGGTGGATCCATTTTGTAACAGAGAGTAAAGACACAAACCTGCAGTGTTTATTGTGATACGTGAAGTGATATGAATCAAAATTTTGAATAGTTTTCTTCTCCAAGAAATTGTATTAACAGAAAAATCTAGGTCAAGTTAACATAGAAGTGGCTTGATTTCTAGGTCTGTTGTATCTACTAGTGATTTATGGGTTGTTTTTAGGCGGAAATATTACGGATGTGGATCCACTTTGTGACTCTCCAAGATATTGTATTAATATAAAAATCTAGATCAAGTTAAAACGTGCTTAAATGAACAAAGTCCATCAAAGGCATTTAAATTTCTACCTTGGCATCATAGTGTTTCTTTGAGTGCCCTCTAGGGTCTCAAATTTCTTGAATTTTAAATCTGTTTTAGCTGATGGCATTTTAATTTTTTTAGGGGGAAATATTATGGATGTCGATCCACTTTGTAATTGAGTGCAAAGATGCAAACGAGCTTAAATAGACAGTCCATCAAAGGCATGTAAAGTTCTACCTTGGCATCATAGTGTTTCTTTGAGTTCCCTCTAAGGTCTCAAGTGGATTGAATTCTAATTCTGTTGCAACTTCTGGCATTTTTTAAAAATATTTTTAGGCGGAAATGTTACAGATGTGGATCCACTTTGTGATTGAGTGCAAAGATGCAAACGTGCTTAAATGGACAGTCCATCATAGGCATTTAAAGTTCTACCTTGGCGTCATAGTGTTTCTTTGAGTTCCCTCTAAGGTCTCAAGTGGTTTGAATTCTAAATCTTTTGCAACTTCTGGCATTTTTTAGAAATGTTTTTAGGGGGAAATATTACATTGGTGGATCCCCTTTTTTTAACAGACAGTAAAGACACAATCCTGCAGTGTTTATTGTAATGTGAGAAGTGATATGAGTCAAAATTTTGAGTAGTTTTCTTCTCCAAGATATTGTATTAATAGAAAAATCTAGATCAAGTTAACATAGAAGTGGCTTGATTTCAAGGTCTGTTGTAAATACTAGCGATTTGTGGGTTGTTTTTAGGCGGAAATATTACAGATGTGGATCCACTTTGTAATTGTGTATGAAGACGCAAACGTGCTTAAATGGACAAAGTCAATCAAAAACATTTAATGTTCTACCTTGGCATCATAGTGTTTCTTTGAGTGCCCTCTAGGGTCTCAATTGTCTTGAATTCTTAACCTGTTTTAGCTGCTGGCATTTTAATTTTTTTAGGGGGAAATATTACGGATGTGGATCCACTTTGTAATTGAGTGCAAAGACGCAAACGTGCTTAAATGGACAGTCCATCAAAGGCATTTAAAGTTCTACCTTGGCATCACAGTGTTTCTTTGAGTTCCCTCTAAGGTCTCAAGTGCTTTGAATTCTAAATCTGTTGCAACTTCTGGCATTTTTTAAAAATGTTTTTAGGGGGAAATATTACATTGGTGGATCCATTTTGTAACAGAGAGTAAAGACACAAACCTGCAGTGTTTATTGTGATACGTGAAGTGATA
This sequence comes from Carassius auratus, assembly GCF_003368295.1. NCBI lineage: Eukaryota > Metazoa > Chordata > Actinopteri > Cypriniformes > Cyprinidae > Carassius > Carassius auratus. The sequence continues at coordinate 159,206 of NW_020529208.1, forward strand.
TGAATCAAAATTTTGAATAGTTTTCTTCTCCAAGAAATTGTATTAACAGAAAAATCTAGGTCAAGTTAACATAGAAGTGGCTTGATTTCTAGGTCTGTTGTATCTACTAGTGATTTATGGGTTGTTTTTAGGCGGAAATATTACGGATGTGGATCCACTTTGTGACTCTCCAAGATATTGTATTAATATAAAAATCTAGATCAAGTTAAAACGTGCTTAAATGAACAAAGTCCATCAAAGGCATTTAAATTTCTACCTTGGCATCATAGTGTTTCTTTGAGTGCCCTCTAGGGTCTCAACTTTCTTGAATTTTAAATCTGTTTTAGCTGATGGCATTTTAATTTTTTTAGGGGGAAATATTATGGATGTGGATCCACTTTGTAATTGAGTGCAAAGATGCAAACGAGCTTAAATAGACAGTCCATCAAAGGCATTTAATGTTCTACCTTGGCATCATAGTGTTTCTTTGAGTGCCCTCTAGGTAGTCAATTGGCTTGAATTCTAAACCTGTTTTAGCTACTGCCTTTTTTATTTTTTAGCGGTAAATATTACGGATGTGGATCCACTTTGTGATTGAGTGCAAAGATGCAAACGTGCTTAAATGGACAGTCCATCATAGGCATTTAAAGTTCTACCTTGGCGTCATAGTGTTTCTTTGAGTTCCCTCTAAGGTCTCAAGTGGTTTGAATTCTAAATCTTTTGCAACTTCTGGCATTTTTTAGAAATGTTTTTAGGGGGAAATATTACATTGGTGGATCCCCTTTTTTTAACAGACAGTAAAGACACAATCCTGCAGTGTTTATTGTAATGTGAGAAGTGATATGAGTCAAAATTTTGAGTAGTTTTCTTCTCCAAGATATTGTATTAATAGAAAAATCTAGATCAAGTTAACATAGAAGTGGCTTGATTTCAAGGTCTGTTGTAAATACTAGTGATTTGTGGGTTGTTTTTAGGCGGAAATATTACAGATGTGGATCCACTTTGTAATTGTGTATGAAGACGCAAACGTGCTTAAATGGACAAAGTCCATCAAAGGCATTTAATGTTCTACCTTGGCATCATAGTGTTTCTTTGAGTGCCCTCTAGGGTCTCAATTGTCTTGAATTTTAAATCTGTTTTAGCTGCTGGCATTTTTATTTTTAGGGTGAAATATTACGATTGTGGATCCACTTTGTGATTGAGTGCAAAGATGCAAACGTGCTTAAATGGACAGTCCATCAAAGGCATTTAAAGTTCAACCTTGGCATCATAGTGTTTCTTTGAGTTCCCTCTAAGGTCTCAAGTGGTTTGAATTCTAAATCTGTTGCAACTTTTGGCATTTTTTAAAAATGTTTTTAGGGGGAAATATTACATTGGTGGATCCACTTTGTAACAGACCGTAAAGAAACAATCCTGCGGTGTTTATTGTGATGCGTGAAGTGATATGAGTCAAAATTTTGAGTAGTTTTCTTCTCCAAGACATTGTATTAATAGAAAAATCTACATCAAATTAACATAGAAGTGTCTTGATTTCTAGGTCTGTTGTATCTACTAGCGATTTGTGGGTTGTTTTTAGGCGGAAATATTACGGATGTGGATCCACTTTGTAATTGTGTACGAAGACGCAAACGTGCTTAAATGGACAAAGTCCATTAAAGGCATTTAATGTTCTACCTTGGCATCATAGTGTTTCTCTGAGTGCCCTCTAGGGTGTCAATTGGCTTGAATTCTTAACCTGTTTTAGCTGCTGGCATTTTTATTTTTTTAGGGGGAAATATTATGGATGTGGATCCACTTTGTGATTGAGTGCAAAGATGCAAACGTGCTTAACTGGACAGTCCATCAAAGGCATTTAAAGTTCTACCTTGGCATCATAGTGTTTCTTTGAGTTCCCTCTAAGGTCTCAAGTGGTTTGAATTCTAAATCTGTTGCAACTTCTGGCATTTTTTTAAAATGTTTTTAGGGGGAAATATTACAATGGTGGATCCACTTTGTAACAGACAGTAAAGACACAATCCTGCAGTGTTTATTGTGATGCGAGAAGTGATAGTAGTCAAAATTTTGAGTAGTTTTCTTCTCCAAGACATTGTATTATTAGAAAAATCTACATCAAATTAACATATGAGTGTCTTGATTTCTAGGTCTGTTGTATCTACTAGCGGTTTGTGGGTTGTTTTTAGGCGGAAATATTACAGATCTGGATCCACTTTGTAATTGTGTATGAAGACGCAAACGTGCTTAAATGGACAAAGTCCATCAAAGTCATTTAATGTTCTACCTTGGCATCATAGTGTTTCTTTGAGTTCCCTCTAAGGTCTCAAGTGGTTTGAATTCTAAATCTGTTGCAACTTTTGGCATTTTTTAAAAAATGTTTTTAGGGGGAAATATAACATTTGTGGATCCATTTTGTAACAGACAGTAAAGACACAATCTTGCAGTGTTTATTGTGATGCGTGAAGTGATTTGAGTAAAGATTTTGAGTAGTTTTCCTCTCCAAGATATTGTATTAATAGAAAAATCTAGATCAAGTTAACATAGAAGTGGCTTGATTTCTAGGTCTGTTGTATCTACTAGCGATTTGTGGGTTGTTTTTAGGCGGAAATATTACAGATGTGGATCCACTTTGTAATTGTGTACGAAGACACAAACGTGCTTAAATGGACAAAGTCCATCAAAGGCATTTAATGTTCTACCTTGGCATCATGGTGTTTCTTTGAGTGCCCTCTAGGGTGTCAATTGGCTTGAATTCTTAACCTGTTTTAGCTGCTGGCATTTTTATTTTTTTAGGGGGAAATATTATGGATGTGGATCTACTTTGTGATTGAGTGCAAAGATGCAAACGTGCTTAAATGGACAGTCCATCAAAGGCATTTAAAGTTCTACCTTGGCATCATAGTGTTTCTCTGAGTTCCCTCTAAGGTCTCAAGTGGTTTCAATTCTAAATCTGTTGCAACTTCTGGCATTTTTTAAAAATGTTTTTGGGGGGAAATATTACATTGGCGGATCCCCTTTTTTTAACAGACAGTAAAGACACAATCCTGCAGTGTTTATTGTGATGCGAGAAGTGATATGAGTCAAAATTTTGAGTAGTTTTCTTCTCCAAGACAATTGTTTTAATAGAAAAATCTACATCAAATTAACATAGAAGTGTCTTGATTACTAGGTCTGTTGTATCTACTAGCAATTTGGTGGATTGTTTTTAGGCGGAAATATTACAGATGTGGATCCACTTTGTAATTGTGTACGAAGATGCAAACAAGCTTAAATGGACAAAGTCCATCAAAGGCATTTAATGTTCTACCTTGGCATCATAGTGTTTCTTTGAGTGCCCTCTAGGGTGTCAATTGGCTTGAATTCTTAACCTGTTTTAGCTGCTGGCATTTTTATTTTTTTACGGGGAAATATTACGAATGTTGGACTCCACTTTGTAATTGAGTGCAAAGGTGCAAACGTGCTTAAATGGACAGTCCATCAAAGGCATTTAAAGTTCTACCTTGGCATCATAGTGTTTCTTTTGAGTTTCCCTCTAAGGTCTCAAGTGGTTTGAATTCCAAATCTGTTGCAACTTTCTGGCATTTTTTTAAAAAATGTTTTTAGGGGGAAATATTACATTGGTGGATCCACTTTGGTAACAGACCCGTAAAGACACAATCCTGCGGTGTTTTATTGGTGATGCGTGAAGTGATATGAGTCAAAATTTTTGAGTAGTTTTCTTCTCCAAGACATTGTATTAATAGAAAAATCTACATCAAAATTAACATAGAAGTGTCTTGATTTCTAGGTCTGTTGTA